>NC_060273.1:54167023-54375403 GCF_021613505.1 Equus quagga | reverse complement strand
CCCCCCCCCCCCCCCCCCCCCCCCCCCCCCCCCAGCCCCGGCGACTCTGCTCCCCACTTACAGTGATGTGAGTGATCTCAGACCCTGGAAGGCATCTGGAGCAATGTCCGATATCTGATTCTTGCTGATGTCTCTAAAAACATTAACAAGAGAGTCTGAGAATTCAGCTCAAAGGCGTGAGATGGTCAATCCTAAGTGTGAATCAAGCATTTCAGGATTCAAAATGGTGAGAATTAATTAATCACTCAATCAATTTATTCATAGTGCAGGAGAGGGGCGTAAAGACCATTCAGTTCAACTGCCTCATGATAAAATATAGTACATTTGTGTCATTCTTCTTCGCTTTCAAAGAACACTCACCCACGGCATCTTGACTTTGACATATGGCTTTGCACAGGTGAGCCCTTGCTCTGCAGGTGGGAAACTGCACCCAGGCAAATTAGGGCCTCGTCTTAGGTCTCTTTACCAAGCAATCATAACATAAATGAAACAGAAACCAGCCTGACCCAAACATGGGCCAAGGTTCCTGTGAGCATCGTCTTCTTGCCTCATGCTTCAGCAAACGCTTATTTTTCTCCCCAAAAGTCCTGAGTCATTTCCCCTGCTCAGTGACTTTCCCTCCCTGCCCTGAAAGGCGGTTTTGAGCAGTGACTTAAGTCTCCGTCTGGTTCGGTGCATCCTCCCGGCCGTGTGACGTAAGCATATCATGAGATTCTCACGGGACGGCTTTGAGACATAGATTTGTCACTGGCAGTGCTCCTCAGACCGGAGCCAGCCCAGGGTGGTGATGTTCAGCACCTCGGGATAATGTGAGCGAGAGGGATGCTGTGCATCAGGATTCTAAAACACTGGGCCACGAGGCAGCTAACCTGGCCTCGCTGGTGCAGAGGAATCTCCCGGACCTGGCTTCTCCTCAGACCCGGAGGCTGTCCACCTTCCAGCATCCCAATGACACTTCTGAGCACCCGGCCTCCAGTTCTTGCTAAGAGCACTTCACTGAGGGGGAAGACACTCTCTCAGAGTCATCAGCTCAGGGATGGCCTCTGGGCTCCTGTCACTGGAAGGGGAGATGCTCCAATTTCCAGTGACAGCGCACCTCTCCGGTTCTTTTTCCTGAACAAAATAAATCAATGGGTCTTTGCTTCTGTGCAGAAGATGGGGAGCTGGGGTCCTGGAGGGTCAACAAGGAGGAGACAAGGGAATATCGAGAAGAAAGCACATCTAAGCAGATTCTTAAGCAATTGCCTCCAGCGAGGCCAGATACCGCAGTCCTCAGCCTCTTCAGCACACCCTTCGGGCCTGTTTCTCTCCTCCTAATAGTCTTCAAAAGGGCTTCTCAACAACCTGTGCCTAGGCCTCTGCTCCCTTCCCTCCCCATTTCCAAAGCCTCTAAGTTGAAAGATACTTCACAGGTTAAGGCTTCTTAGGCACAGCTACGAAGCTTATCCCTTTAGCTGGCGGGATTGCCTCCAACAAATCCACAGATTGTGCTCACAAACTCGTCAGCTTACACCAGGCTTTTCTTCAGCGCTCCATTTTTGTATAAGGGTCTTAACAAGCAAATGCCCTGGATTATTCTAATCTTCCTTGCCCTTAGCTTGGCTGCCTGGCAAGGCATTTCAGGCAAACACTGCAAGATCTGTGTTCACATCAGAGGAGTGAGGGGGCCTGTTTTTTTTGTTTTCCTGACCATGGGATGTCCCTTCAAGGCACTCAGATCTCCAGCTTGCAAGAGGAAGTTCTGGGACCAGCGAGGAAGCCCTCTGCCTTAGCTGTGTGAGGACAAACTGGTTTTCAGGCCACAAGTAGACTTTCAGACCCACCCTCTATAGCATGTGGTGAGATGTGTCATGGCTTTGGAGATGTTGGGGAGTGGAAATTAGAGAAATTACAGTTCAGCTGGGAATTCACTGTGGCGATCCCTTTGGCCTTAATCCTTATTTCTGCAGGAAAGAAACAGCAGCCCTGAGAGGTGAGCAACTTGGGGCCACCAGCGACTTGACACAGCTATTTAAGTACAGAGCTGGCATGTCAAGTCTCCCTTCCACTTCACCATGATGGATGCAGGATGCAGAGGCCCTAGACAGGAAGGCAGACTGGGGAAAGCTTTAACCGACCACCAGTCTCCATACTTAACCACTCCCAATCCACATCAGGTGGCCCCAAGTTGACTCCAGGCTTCTGGGTCACTCTTGACCAGTAGTTCTCAAATCTCGCTGGGTGTTTATTAAAATGCACCCCTTAGGGGCTGGCCCAGTGGCCGAGTGTTTAAGTTCGCATGCTCCGCTGCAGGCGGCCCAGTGTTTCGCTGGTTCTAATCCCGGGCACAGACATGGCACTGCTCATCAAACCACGCTGAGGTAGCATCCCACATGCCACAACTAGAAGGACCCACAACGAAGAATACACAACTATGTACCGGGAAGTTTTGGGGAGAAAATGGAAAAAAATAATAAAATCTTTAAAATGCACCCCTAGAGGGTCTGATTTGGCTAGCTAGGGAACTGGGGTTAGAAATCTGTATATTAACACATCTCCAGGTGATTCGCATGCAGGAGGTCCCTGGGTCACACTTTAGGCCAGTGTTTTAGAATCTGGTCGGTCTCAGACCCACCCCAGCCCCCTAGGACGTATAAACTGCACAATGTAGAGGGAGTGGCTTTTACACTATGTAGAACAGAGGTGGCAAATTCCAGAGCCCATAGGATCAAGCAGGGATGATAAGTGTGAGATGCTAGGATGTCCTGGGGCCTGTGGAATATTGCCCTACCTCAGAGCATGGAAATGAAAGAACTCAACACACCATTCAAGCCAAACAACACAGGTTTGGCCCCCACGTGTCAGTGTCAGTCTACTAGTTGACCAAACTTATAAGACCAAGAGGTCCTCTCAAGGGCCTTCTACTCTCCCTATAAATGGCTTCTCTACCTCAATACTAGTTTTTATCTGAAGTATTTTTTTCTTTTTTGTTGAGGAAGATTGGCCCTGAGCTAACATCTGTGGCAATCTTCCTCTATTTTGTATGTGGGATGCTGCCACAGCATGGCTTGATGAGCAGTGTATAGGCCCATGCCTAGGATCCAAACCTGCGAACCCCAGGCTGCCAAAGCAGAGCACATGAACTTCACCACTGCGCCACTGGGGCAGCCCTGCAAGTGTTTTTTATACTAAGCTGACCACTAGAAATAGGCAGGGGCAAAGCCATTCATTCAGGGAGAATCCCTTTTTTTATTATTATTAAAGAGGAGGATACGGTTCACTTATAGTTGAGGGGAAACTTCTGTCCATTAGATATTAGAGATAAACTGGTCACGTATACCTAGGAGGAATTCACACTTAGGGTTTTAAAATCCATTCTTACGAGGGATCCTACTTCTCCCAAGCTGTCACACTTCAGTCTGGGTTTCTGAAATTCCATTAGTTGAAAAATTTTTAAGTGGTCTCTCTTCCCTACCACTGTCCCCTTGGGAAAAAAAAGGCATCATAATAAATATCAATAGCCTCAGAAGTGATCAAAAATTAAATTCACTTTCCAGATTGTGACTGAGAAGGTCTTATGAATTTTGAATGCACAGATCATGGCAACTCCAATAGGATGGAGAAAGGACAGTAAAACATAGCCAAGCTCTAAATTACCTGGACTTCACAAAAAATTAGAGCAGTAACTTAAATCATGCAAGAGATACAGGTTGGGGCAATGACTGAACTTGTCATTTTTCACTGAAATTACTATCTGGCTGCATAATCAAGCTGGGCTTTAAAAATGAATTGGGGTGGGGTATGGAGAGTGAGCTGGGGAAGCAGGAGACCAGGAGATTAATGGCCCAAGGTTTTAAATATTAAGGCCTATATTTATACAGCTCCTCCAGCAGGAATGCTGCCAAGAGGGAAGAAGTGCGTGCTTGGGGCTGGCTCATTATGTTGGTTTCCACTTCTGGAATTGTACCAGGAGAAAATCTTGTTTGGTTTGGATTTCCAGGGAGATGGGAAGTTGGCTTCCCGAGATCTGAGGGTAAAGCCTACCAATGCCACTGTTTCGCAGGGATGTTTATTTTTAACATAAAAGGAGTCAGCAGACACTTAACCTCTTTAATGTAGGCCCTCCTCCTCAAGGGACACTGATGAATCAGCCTCGAGTGAAAAAGAAGCAGATCAAGTCCATGCATATCTCTACCTGCCCTCTCTCTTTCTTCTGTCGGGGGCCAGAGAGAGCAAGCAAGTGCAATGAAAACAGCATCTTGATTATTGGGCTATAAGAAATGATTTCTTAGCCTGGAAAAGGGAAAGGAGTCTCCCTCCAGATTCTTAATATCTCTCACGGCAATGGTTGGGACGTTTCTGAAACCTACTAGCCTCCTCTTCAGAGCTCCCATCTCTCAGTGACTCACAGAGCAGTGCTCAGGGCAGTCACGCACGTAACAGGGGAGGATGGCGATGATGATGTTGCCACAATGGTGGGGATGAGGGCAATGATGCTGTCACTGGCTGCTGTGGTAGGGAAGGCACAGCAGTGCTGGCGCCACCAGGTGTTCATAGGGTGTAGTGGTGGCAGTGATACTGCTTACAGTGGTAATGGGGGTGCTGGCGATAATCTTGGGCAATACGATAATCCAATATGTTTTTGGAGGATAAGAACCCTCCAAGGCTTCTTATCTCACTTTGAAAGAATAGACACTTCTTACCATGGTCTAAAGGGCCTTACCTACCTCTCCAACACAATCCCCACCACGTTATCCCTCAGTCACCTCCATTCTTCCTCACTGTTCTGCCAACATCCATGCATGCGCCCCAGGGACTTTTACTTGCTCTTTCCTGAGAGCTCCTCATGACTCACTCCTTCCTTCATTCGAGTCACCTACACACAGAGGCCTTCACGGGCAACCCTCCTAAAAGATCACACCACCATCACTCTCTATCCCCTTCCCTCCCTTTGGTTTACTTTCTCGTACTTACCAATTTCTATTACTCATGGAGTTAATTTGCTGTGTTTCCCCTCTCAACTATGTAAGCTCCATGAGAGCAGACTTTGTTTTAGTTCACTGCTCTATCCACAGATCCTAGCACGGTTCCTTGCACACAGCGTGCATTCACTAAGTATTTGTCAAATGAATGTGTGCATGGTTGTGGGGATGCTGGTGACAGTGCTGTAGAATGATACAAGGCCACTGTCACATCTCCCCTGAAACTCCTATTTTAATGTCCATATCACAAAAGTCAGGGGCAAATAAAAAAGGTGATAAGGGTGTTTTGGGTCAACTCAACGCCACCTCCTACCCGGATAATTTTATCTCGCTGTAGTTGGAGAGGCCCTTAGCTCTGAGGCGTCTAGACCCATACACGCCGGCATCTGAATGAAGCACTTCTGAACCTCACCTCCCAATCCTCAGAGAGCACTCCAGGTCTGACACTGAACTCTCCAGGATGAACGTGATGCAACCTTCCATCCAGGCAGGCTGCCACCGCACATGAGAGATCATCCCCCAAGCTGAAAACATTAGGGCTCATTGTCCCTAAGGATACTCACATTCGCTTCAGTTTCTTGTACTGGGTGAAGGCTCCAGCAGGGATGGATTTGATGGAGTTCTGCTCCAGGCGTCTGGGAAATAGAGCAGAGAAGAGCCAATTAACCATCCACCTGTCAAGAAGTGGGTGCTGAGGGCCTTGAGGACAGGATGGTTTCTCCCATCAGGCAGCACACAGTCTCGGTTGAGAGAGACCAGGCAACACTGCGCAAAAGCCAGAGACTCATGTTCTGGTGTACGGAGCACCCACCCCAGGGTCTACCTCCCCTTGGAGAAAGCTAGAAAAGCGACTTCTCCTTGATGATTTTTGGTTCTGGCTGTTTAGAAGCTGTCTTTGGAGGCAGCTGTCTTCTTCAGAAAAAGCTGTAGGAAGTAATCAAACAGAGTGCTGGAAAAGTCAAAGGGATAACGAGAAGGAAGAGCAAAAAGAGATGGGCTGTGGGCAACAGCAATGCCTGTCTGTGATGGAAGCACATCACTGTTCAGTTAAAACTCACGCACATGGCTCCTGGGGTAACGCACAGGCAGAAACGGCCATGGCGGACTTCATTTCTGGGTTTTTCTGTCTTTTTTTTTTTAATTGAGGTATAATTGACATATAACATTATAAGAGTTTCAGGTTATAACATAATGATTTGATATTTGTTTCTGGGGTTTTCAATGGGCTATTCTAATATAGTGGGGAAATAGGCTTTAATTCTTTAGGCTCCAGAGCGTAAAGAACTGGCTCCCTGACATCCTGAGGGCCCCAGGGGCCCTAACTGGACTGCTCCCCCAGAGTGCTGCTGCTGGAACCTGTGGCTTTACCATCTTATGGACGTTCCTGAAATGCTTCCTCTCCTATTACTCTGGAAAGAACAGAGATACTGCAGGCCCAGGGTCCAGAACTTCCTTGGAAGAGAAGGGGCTGTGGGGAGTGAGTGAGTGAGAATCTCCATTTTTTATTCTTTCATCTCTCAAATGACTTCCCATCACCAAGAACAGGTGTGGTGGGAAACAGCCATAAGCGGGAGGTGGGGCCCTCTATTAGAGGTGATGAATGATGCCCTGGCCCGGGCTGAGGACTCAGCATCTCCTACTCATCCATCTCCCTTCTCTCCAAGGTGCGGATCTTTTCATCACCCCCTTATTTGGCACGGATGCTCCCCCATCCTCAGCCGGGAAGACACAAGAAAAGGTGTGTGTGGGGAGGGACAGGGGGAGCAGAAGGAAGAGACAGGAGCATCCGGCTCCCTCGGAGCCTACATCCAGTGGATGCACATTTCTGGCTGGGATGAACCCATTCATCTTGAAGAGTAATCCCTGCTGCAGAGTAGGGGAGACAGTCGTATTAATTTGTGCCTCTGCAATCTCATCTTCATTGGGGGAACAGAGTATTTGTTACTGGAACCGCTAATGGAGCAGTTTGCCAGCAATTTTCCCATTTCAAACAACATCTCAGCTGCTAATGTGGAATGGTTTGTCAGGCCTACCCATAACACAGACAAATCACTCTCCAGGCCAAAGGAAGGCAGAGAGGGGGAGAAAGAGGAAGGGTGGGTAAGAGCAGAGAGGGAGCATCAGGACCGATCATTCTTGGCTGCCGGATGAATAGAGTCTACAAATGAGACTGCCACGGTCTATTAAGAAAGCCTTTGTGGCCGGCTTGAGGGGGAGGGGAGTGTGCTCTGCTGGGCACATGGGCACAGGCTGGCCGGACAGGGTCCTGGCTCGCGCACGGTGAGCCAGAGAAGCATGCCACAAGGTCTCAGAGACTGTGCGCTACTGGACACAGCCACCTGCAGAGACAGCAGACCTGGCGCAGGCTGCCTTGACTGAGAAGTTCCAAGGACATCCTCGTTTCCCAGCTGAGCAGAGTTGAGCAGGGATTTCTCAGCTAAGGCAGCAGCGCCATGGGTCTCTGGGGCTGCCAGTCAGGTGGCAAATGTTCTCCAGGAATCCTGTGATTCACCTGCCACTCTGGCAAGGGATTGCGGCCGGATGATGTCTCTGGAGAGAGCCACTGTCTGTAATGATGTCAACCCCCTCAGCTTTTGCAAGAGGATCCACTGCTGCCAGCTGCAGGCCAAGAGCCCATGCAAGTCAAGTTAGCATTGGGTGTGAGGTCAGCCGGCTGTCCGTGCAGTCCATAACCGAGTAATTAACCTTCGCTTCAGTGAGGGGCAAGAAGGAAAGGAGGGAGGAATCAATGAGCATAACGTGATACCTGTCCCCAAGGTGTTAAATAATCTGGTGATAGAGACCAGCCCAAGACTGTCCATCACAGAACCAAATTTTATTGCTAACAGGACAAACAAGAAGAGCTATCCTTTATAGAGCCAAGTTGACTTATGTCTATTTTCTCTCTTAATCCTTACCTTATGACGCAAACTATCTTGGCCCCATTTTGTGGATGAGGAAAGTAAAACCCAGAGGGATCAAAGAGCCTGTCCTAAGTGGCAGAGCTGGTGAGTGGGAGAACTGACATCTCTCCGTTTCTATCCACTGGACACACGGCCTCTCTATCTTTTTGAAAAGGGAGAAATGAAGGACCAGAGACTAAAGTGGCTTTCTCAAAGTCACAGAAAAGTTTAAGGGGTTAAGACCCCAGTGTTCATTCTGAGACACCGTGCAGCCGCTGCAGAAGTAGGTACTCACTAAAAAGGCTATAGGAGGTGAGGGAGGGTGGAATATAGATGCAAATAGATATAAAATATGCAAATAGAGTGTAAAGGTGTGGTTTGAACAAAGAACAGAGAATTCCAGTCTTAGCCTGTTAACCCTGGCAGGGATGTCACTGTACATCCTGTGCTCTGCAGACTTGCACACTCTGGGGATGGTCTTTGTTTCTGCAGCTTCTCTGTTTCTTATGCTGTCATGGGTACCAGCCAGACATTCGACTCCTTATGGAGTGCCAAGGCCATGACGTGACACGGTTAACCTTGCCCCAGGGGGCATCAGTTTGTCTGGGGCGGGGGTAGTTGTGACTACTCAGCGTGCTTCAAATGTAAAGGCAAGGACAGGGATAATAACAATAATAGGAAGTAATATGTATCAGGCGCTTATAAATCAGGCATCAGGCTAAGAGTTTTACATGGTTTGTCTAAATTAATATTTACACTTCTAGGAGGCAGATTCTATTTGTTATTACCATCCCCACTTTGAATATGAGGAAATTGGGGCTCAGAGATGTTAAGTCATTTGTCCAAATTCACAAAGCCAGGAAGAGCTACAGCTGGGACTCAAACTCAAGTTCATCTTACTCAAAAGCCCAAACTCTCAAGCATGGAGCTTTGTGGGATACTGTTTGGAGCTGAGACATCTCTATCCTTTCAGTCATTGCCTGCTTCTTAAGGGAAATGGCTTCTCCAACAAGGGAGTAAGGCTAGAGTGCGTGTGCACACATGCGTGTGCATGCACACGCAAAGTCTCCATGCAGAAGGTAGCCCCTGGTAGGTTTTACACATGGCCCAGTCCTGGAAGAAGCATGCAAAGATCCACACTCTCAGTGACAAAAATTCAGTGTGAAGGACAAAAAGAAGCATTAGCATCAGCAATAACTTTCACATTTAGGGATGTGTCTGAAGCCAACAGCTGTTTTAGGTCTCTCTTAACTGGCACATGTGTCTTTCTTTGTCTGGCAAGCATTCTTCAGGCTGCAAACTGATTTAATAGAACGAGCATAAAAACAAACATACAAATCAAACATCTGAGCATCTTCCGGCACCAGTAAAAACAATGGGAACATCTGATGGGGATTTCAGCCATTTGTGCTCCATATTGATTTGCCCTAGTTCTTCAGTGCTTCCTTAATGATCTGTCATTTGCAAACATGCAACTGAACATAATATATTTCTAGCAATACATAAGTCAACACGATGCCAGAGAGGCTGGCAGGGGCGCGGCTAGTTCAGGGGCACAGCTGCCAGTCACCTGGTCAAGAGGCTCTGGAGCCAGGCTGGAATATGGATGGTGGTGTGGTTGAGGCAGTGATAATGACAAACATCTACCATTTATTGAGGAACTTTTATATGTCAGATATTGTGCTCTTCACACACTGGATCATTGTATTCCTTCGACAATACTACAAACCAAGTAGTATTATTAATATACCCATTTTAGGGATGAAGAACTCATGGTTCAGAGAAACCAATTTGCCTAAGGTCAGGTAGCTAGTAAATGGCAGAGCCTGGATTTGAACCCAGGTTGGTCTGATTCAAACGCCTCTGTTCTTAAGCTCTAGGTTATACTGCCTCCCCCGAGAAGCCATGTTCATGAGAGTTTACAATGATTCTTAAGTCTTTCCAGCTCTGTTAGTCTTCCCTCGACTTGGCAACTCTTGTTAGGATGTCCAGATCCTGTTGAAGGAAGGAAATTTATGTTTATCCTTCCTCAAAGTCATCCTGGGCCATCTGGTTGGAGACCATGCAACTCAGAGCCCAGAGGTTCAGTTCCTGATGCTTCTCTGGGCCTGGAAGGGCTGACGGGAAGGTTTCCTTCAAGGTTGTATTCCGGGCCCACTTCTGGGGCAGCCACTTTCGGGCCTCTCCCTTTCTTTACCTTTGCTCCTGGGGGTTCCTCAGAAAGGCAGTGAGTCCTAGACTCCGCCCCTGAGTTTATATGTTTGGTCAACAGCAAAGCTGAGGAATGTGGGCATATGTGACACGAGCCCTTCCTAACCTGCTCTGAGAATACCTGGCATTGCCTGAAGAAAACAGAGGTGCAGATCCAGAGCCAGACACGCTCCTCTTATTACATGACTATCCCCAGATGCCTCCAACAGAGGAAACGTTTTTTTTCAGCTTAGAAAAAGTGAAGAATAGTATGGAAACTTGAGACTAACTCACTCTATCATGCCACGTCTATATACACGTGCATAAGTTTTTTCTTTTTAGATTCCATTCAGTAGGTGACAAACATCGTGCTGATTTTCTACATGTTACGTGATTTAATCTTCATGGAAAATCTCTGGTAGGCATGACAAGCCCCATTTTGCAGACAGGGGAACTGACTGAGGCATGAGATATTAGGAAACGTGTGCAAAGTAAGAGGTGGAACCAGGATTCAAACCCAGGACTATTTATCCCAAGGCTCTGTTCTTAATTATTTTATTGCCTGATCAGCTTCCCTTTTATACCACCTGCCCCCAGCCATCCCATCTCCCCTCCTTCCACGTGGCAGCGCCTCGGAAACCTGGCGCTCTCAGAACGTTTGTTGTCAGAATCACTGATGCTGATGATTTCCATGGCGCTCTAGTCCTTTTGTTCTGTTGGCTGTTATTTTAGTTCTTTCTCTCATTTTTAAATCCCCTGGTGACCAGTGTAATGGGGGAACACTACATTTGTTTACCAGCTCTCTCCCCATCCTCGATAAACAACGGGGTTAAGGTGAGGCTAGGTGGAAAGTGGGGCATCTTTTCCCCCTAGATGTTTTCACTTATGACTTGACATTTAAGCCCATCCACAGCCCTTCTCCATCAACTAAATTTGCCTGCTATAGCAGAGGGCATGAGACACTGCATGACACTACGTGGGGGTAAGGAGCAAAAATGGAAGAAGGCGGGACAGGGACTAAGATGGGGCTGGAGGTCCAGATGGTCCCTCTGCAGCCTTGAGGACCCAGGAGGGTGGACTGAAGATGACAGCAGAGGCACGTGTGGGCCTCTGGCTCTTGCCAGAATCTCTGCCTGCTGGAGGCTGGAGCTGGTTCAGAGAGACGACGGGGAGCAGCAAGAATAGTGCTGTTGGTGGGAGCTCAGTTTCGAGGAAAATCTGCAGTGAACCGTCACACTGTGGGTTCTCTGGAAGAAAGCTATTTTTAGAGGAATTGGCTCTGCTATGCGGGGAGACCAGCGCACACGCCTCTGAACTGCTTTGGCTTTGGAAAAAATCTAAAAGAGTCTGCCAGATTGCTCTGCAGGAGAGAGAGCCCTTCCTCCCCCCAAATGTTAGGAAGTGCAGAGCCTCTCCCAAGGTTTAGAGCATCGCTACTAGCTGAAGATTGAGAAGAGGGAGTAGAGAGCTTGCTACGGGGCCAAGCATCCCTAAGGAGAAATCTGGATTATACAGGTGCCATGGACACAGGGTGGAATTCTTGGTGATAAAAAGAAAAAGCCACCTTCGGACGACTTTGGGATGATAAGTCAGACACTTCCTATTCATCAGGGTGCATCCTGCACTTTCAACTTTCTGCCCCATTTTTCTTCATCTTTCAACCTCCCCCACCTGCTGGTCTTCTCTCACTGCTAAGAGGATGCGTTTTAGCTGCTTTAAAGACTTCTAGACCAATACACAGGTCCCAGGCACAGGCTTTGTTGCCTTAGGAACAAGCAACTTTCCCCCTCAAAGTTCTTCCTTACACGTCACCTCTTCCAGAACCCTCCTAACCACAGAGTCTTGCCTCATCTGCTCTAAACTCTCTGTTTCTGCTCATGACAGAGGAGAAGGAGGCAAGCGTATCAGGAGAGGTGCTGGGCAGTCTGTCTGCTGGGCCGTGGGTGCCCAGTGACAGGGCGGCCTTATTTCCATGACCACACACATCTGCATGGACCTGCGCTAATGCCAGGCTCAATTCCTAATGCAAGCGGCTAGCCTAGTTCTAGAACCTATCCACTCAACCATAATCGTCAAAGAACAGACCTAGCACTAGGGAGGGATCTCTTATGTAGGTTGTTCCACTTCCTCTGATATGGTTTCTAACCCTTCTCACCACGCCATGTGAAAGTGGGGGTCCTAGGAGTAAAGTCACAACAATCGTTGCTAACACAGAGTATCCTGTGTACCAGACGCAATGCTAAGCATCCAACAGCACATGTTCACTTAACTTTCACAAGAATCATTAAGAAGCTACTGTTAGCCTCTGCATGGGTCACTTGAAGGAACCAAGACTCAGAAAGGTTATTTGCCAATGGCTAAAAGGCAGTGCTGGAGCGAGAATGTGGGCCTGCCTGATCCCCGGTCTATACTGTTAACCACCTGGTTGTTTTTCTTGGGTTGCTTGTTTTTGGAAATACTCTAGCTAGGTTGGTCAGCCCCAGACTTTTAGATTTCACAGGCTAGGTGGTTACAGACCTTTTATTTTGCCAAGTAAGGCAATCTCTGTGTGTATGTGTGTGTTATACATAAGACACATTTATAGAAAAGACATACATTCATAATTACATAATATTTACACATATAATTAAATATGTCACACCTACAAAAACACGTGTGTGTGTGTGTGTGTGTGCCTGTGTATTCTGCCTTTGGTGGCCATTATTTTCTAAAATAAAGGGCATTTTAAATAACAACAGTAACAGAATAAAGAAGTGCAGGAACTTACAATAAAGGAGACTCCTTTAAAAACATCACATTGTTCTTGTTTCTCTCGCTTTATCTCCTATCAGGAAAATCTCAGTAATAATCAGACAGCCTTTCCAAAATCACTATTCTAGCCTGTCAATGACCCTTTTAAAATTTGATGTCCAGGTGTGAGCCCAACAGGCCAGGAACGGTCTGGTCTGCATGGGCCCCACCTCCAACGTGGATCTCTGCAATTTCTCTCTCCAGATACCTGAACTGTGTACCTGTGAGGCCCAAGCTGGAGCTCTAGAGCTGTGGAGCAGCAGCCAAGGGTGGGCAGGCCCAGAGCTCCTGAATCAGGGGTGGGGTGGGAGTCATTGGCTACACCTTGGCCACCCAGACTGGCCTCTTTCATCAGGCTGTGGTTTGAACCCTGGTCAAGGGAAGGCATGTGGCTACTAAAGAGAAGAGCTGGCAGGTGTTGGGAGAAAGGAATGAGGTGGGGCAGAGAAAGAAAGGAACCATCTATGGGAATCTGAAATGAGATGAATGTTGGCAAGAATTCCGTGTTGAACATCCACCTCGGGAGGGCCGGAGTCCTGCCCTGGCACGGAAGGAGAGGGAGGGGAGGGCTCTTATAATAAGAAGCAGAGGGTTAACTGGTTGGAGAAACAGATGGGGCTGGGAAGTGCAGTGGAAAGACCATGGGTGGAGAGAAGGGGGAAAATGAATCAAGGCAGGGAGAAAATGAGGAAGGAAGAAAGTAAGGACAAGAATAAGGAGAAATGGTGGCAGAAGGGAAGCAAGGAGATGCGCAGGAGAGGAGGCGGGGTCTAAGGGAATTCCATGGAAAGAAGAGCTCTCCAAGGCTAGAGCAATGGGCCACGAGGAGCAAACGACAGTTGCAGTAGAATGGGAAGAGGATTAATTGCTGGCTCTTGCTGAAAGGAAGACTGAGGGCTGAGTGAAGGTGGATGAAGGCCACAGAAGGTATAGATGTCAAGCCAAAAGGATGCTCTACTGACTAGCTCCTGCCTGCAAGAAGAGTGGGGAGGCATGGGTTGTGTCTGCTGGGGCTGGGGAAGAAAGTGTTAAAGGGAATCTGAGAAAAGTTGGCAAAGTAGATGAAGAAAGAAAAACTAAGTCTCCACTGTTGTAAGCCATACATTTCTTCTCATCTCAATCAGGGTAAAACCAAAGTCCTTAAATTGTCCCCATGATCCGATGCCTCATTACCCGTTTGACCTCTGACCTCATCCCCTAATACTTTCCCTTGTGTTTACTCCACTCCAGCCACACAGGCCTTCTCGTACATCAGACACACTCCTACCTCAGGGCCTTTGCACATGCTTTCCCCTCTACCTGCAACACTCTTCCTCTAGATATCCACTTGTTTTTTCTCTCCCTTACTTCAAGTCTTTTCCTTGCTTCATTTTTCTTCACATAACCTACCACTTCTAACATATTATCTCATTTATTTCGCTTTATCACACTCTTCCTCCCACTAGAAAGCAAGCACCATAAAAGCAGAAATTTTGTCTGTTTGTTCATTGATGCTCCCCAAGTACAGAATGATGACTGGAACACAGTGTGCTCCCCATAGATATTTGTTGAATGAACGTATGATGGAAGAGTCAATGGGCCATCTATTGGAATGTGTTGAGAACAGAAGGACAAGCATAGGAGGAGATAGAAGAGGAGGAGTGGAAGCCGAGTGGCGAGGGAAGCACATGTCTTTTATTTGGAGGGATTTTATCTAATGATGTTTTCAGTAGGAGGGTTCCATCTAATCAGGTTTTCAATAATGCCACTAAAGGTGAAGGTAGAAAATGAAAACGACTGTTGTCGTTTAAAGAGTGACCTTGAGGTCATTGTTGACTGACCCTCTATGCAATCCAGAATGAGACACTGGGCATCTTTCTATGATTGAGGGAAGAGTGGACAAGACTGAGCTGAGTGGACAAGACTGAGCTACGTGGACAAACTGTACTGGAACTTTGGACGTGTGTGCACACATATCAACACATGCAATCTTGTCTCTTTACCTAAAGACCCAATCTAGAAGACAATAATCTGATTTGAAATGATGAAGAACTCAGTCTCCTTCGCAGATAACAGCAGCTGTAAAACCCATTCCTCACTCGCATACTTCCCCCACCAGCACCAGCACGGCTTTATGCAACACTTGCTCACGGGTCAAGGGCTGTATGAAGTGCTTCCATGTCGTATTTCATTTAGTTTTCACAGTGACCCGTTGAGAGGACTATAATTATCACATTATTATAGATGAGAAAACCAGAGAGGAAAGACAGCAATTACTTTGCCCAAGGTCACACAGCTAGCAAACGGTAGAGCCAGGATAGGACTGCAGGGTGACTGCAGGGCAGGGACTGGCATATATATACTGTAAAGGGCTGGGCAGAACACATGTTAGGCTTCGTGGGCTATAAGTTCCTTTATCACAACTACTCAGTTCTTCCTTACAGTACAGGACAAAACAGTCACAGACAACACACAGACAAATGGGTGTGGCTGTGTTCCAATAAAACTTTATTTACAAAAATGGGCCATGGGCGTATGAGGCCTGAGGGCCGTAGTTTGCTGACTGCGCTCTAGAGTCTATGCTCTTGATCACTGAGCTATCATACCTAGGAAAGCCTGCAAGGATAGCAAAGAGATTCCTGAGTGTTTTTAACAGTCAGCTCTACCAGCCAAATACACTGCCAGCCTACTGGGGGACAAGCTGAGACAGAAAGGTGAACTCGCCAGGGACAGAGGTGGCAGACGGGGCACTTACATTTCGACGATACCCTCTGGCAGGTTGGCAGGGATCTCGGTCAAGCCCTTTCCTCGACAGTCCACGATGTTATTACTGCACGTGCAGGACGAAGGGCAGGAGATGGAGTTGGCATTGCAGGACGGAGGCTCCGAGTGGGGGCCTGTGGGGCCAGAACACAATGGTCAGCTCATGTCAGTGTCAGGAGCCGCCTGGGTTTCTGTGCCCCTTAATTGGCTTCCCAAGAGGCAACACTACCTGATACGCTACCTGAAAAATGGTCACCAGCTGACATACCCCCTCACTGGGAGGCACAGCTGCCAGTGGGTAAATATTCAGCCAAGGGGAGAGATTCTGACCTTGACCTGACTATTTCTGGACTGTTCCACTTGCTCATTCCATCATCCTGGTCTTTCACAGAAAGAGTTGTTCTCAAAGTCAATCACGTGTGAAAATATGCCACTGGAATGCAAAGCGCATACACTGGGACCACTTTCTCAGGGTACCCAACGTCTGAATGACACCCTGGGTTTTTGGCTTTTGTCTAGGAATGGGATGCTGAGCGTAGACACACACTCACTCCTTTCCCTAGTGGCTAGAAGTCACTGCAGATATCAAAACCAGGTAGGAGGAAAAAAGGTGGAAGAATTAGCCATTTAGGGCACTGATGTTGTCAAAGTGGCAATACAGTCATCAGCAGTGACACCTAAGGCATTCCTAAACAGCTTGCATATCCAGGGAACATGCAAACAAAACTGATCTCATTATAAAAAAAGCAATTAAGGTATTACATATTTTGGAGTCAGCTCTTAATTTTGAGGTGAGAACCAGTGTAAATTTAAAACAAAGTGGTAAAAACCCAAGAAAATGGCATCCAGGGAGTTTATTTAGAAAGCCATATGTAGATAAACAGAAATATTAGCAAACTAACTCAAGATTCAGAGCCTCAAAAATCTGAATCAATTTCTCTAGTGGTCACATCAAATCTCTCATGCAAGAAGCAAACTCAAATGTTTAAAGACACTGTGAGAGTTCTCATGCTATGACTAATTCTTCAAAGTGAGGTGAGAATCTCAAACTAGGGGTTAATTTTTCAAATGTGGACATTGTGCTCCAAAAGGTCAACTCAACCCAATGGTCTTCTCAAACCTGCTCCCACACCCGCTGGATCCAGCCAGCAGGGGTATTTCAACGTGTTTCCAGATCGTCCAACCCAGAGCAAAGGGCCACAATCGGAGACCAAAGTCAGACTAACTTTGCAGACCTCCTCACAGCTCAGACATGGCACTTCAGGCTGGGAGCTCTTGGATAGAGATTAAATTTGAAACATGGAAAATGTCAACAGAGAAAAAATGATTTTGATTTGGCCCCTGTTCTTGGAGAAGCTGTCTGGAAAGCCAGAGGGAGTTCCAGGTGCAGTGGCTGAATCAGAGGACCCGCCAGGCCTGAGGCAGGTCCTTGTCTGGACACTGAATGAGACTTAAAGTAGGGGTCCCCTCTCCACATTCAATAGTCCCCATGCCTGGGGTTGGTCCTTCCGTAAGGATTCAAATTGATGCCTATGGCTTCATTTGGAACATTTACCTTGCCAGAAAGCACCAACCTAGTGATCAAAAATTCTTACTTCCCTTGGCCTCACCTTTACATAGACACACACAAAATTTAAAAGCATCCTCTTAGCTGGGACCTTTGAGAAAATATTCTTGTCTAGGGTACAAGGACTTCAAACTCTCCAGTGTCATGTTAGTGGATCTAGTGAAGATGATGGAAAAATGCCAGAGAGATGATAACATCCTTAAGTAGAACATTCTCTTAGAAAAAGAGGTAATACTGGCTTTACTCCACACTGGGAAAGTCTTTATATTTCTGAGAAAATGGAAACCCCAGAGACCCAGGCTGTAAAAGCCTCAGATCAGGAATGAGAGAGTGTTGTAGCTGAGAGTGTGGGCTCTGGAGTCCCACTGCTTCAGTTTGAACCCTGGTTCTATTATTTCGTCCTTACATCCCTGTGGCTCAGTTGTCCCCATCTGTAAAATGGGGGGAAATAACAACACTTACTTCATAGCATGGTTTTGTTGTGAAGGCAAAGAAGTCAATGCATGTAAAGTGTTTAGAAGAACACATGGCACAGAGTCAGTAGTAATGTTAGTTGCTGTTATTATTAATGGGTCTGGCTCTGCCACTAATTGTCTGTAAGACCTTGAGCAAGTCAGAGTACCTCCCTGAGCTTTTTTGCTTCCAACTCAGGGAATAAGGAGTTTGGGGTGCATGACTTCTGAAGTTCTTTCTGTGTCTAAGGATTAGACTCCTCCTGTTCTTCAGAAGAACGGAAGCAGGAGTAAGACACCTAACAGCACCTTTTCCTCCTCTGCTCCAGCGATCTTTGCAGGTGGCAAAGAGGATCTCCAGTGCGAAGGGCTCCCATCCCCTCAGCTACATTTGAGGGAGCTTGGAGCAGTATGGCTTCAGATGTCAGGGCTTTTGAAGTGCAGATGGTGCTCCCCCAAGAAAACTGCCACGCCTGGCCTTCCACATCAAGGGGCAAGCGTGCCTGACAGAGCCAGGGAGCATCGCCACACCCTGGGAAATGCCAGGGGCTCCACAGAGGGCTGAGTCTGAGCTCCTGAACTTCCACCCATTGTGGCAGAGGGTGTCGGATGGCCATCCCTCTTTTGATCTGCCAAAATATTTCACTTTTGGGAAGTGAAATGGATGGCATGTGTTGGCAAAGGAGGGAAAAAACACATTATATTCAAGCGCTCATATGGGCAACAGAAAGTTCTGAAATGGAGTTTTTTCAAAGGTTCCCCTTCTGACTTCTTTGCTGAAGTCAATTCTGTTTAAAGCAGACCCAGTCTGCAGCCTTGAGTCCCTCAGGGAATAAGCTGGGTCTTTCAGAGGGTGGCTCTGATTCCACTACATTTCAGGGGGGTGTTCAAGGGATGTTGTCTCGGCAAAAAGCCTCTGAAAAAGATTCCTTAACCAGGTCACTAACCACACCTTTAATTACGCAGAGAGAAACACGGTAATTACAGCCTCTGTCAGCATCCCAGCTGGCAGTTCCCCAACCAGGCATTCACATGTGGTGAGGATGCTACCCTCTCGTTAAAACACCACACTTCAGGTTTAAGACAGAGTTGAAAGATGGGTTTGTTCTTCCTGGAAACAGTTCCCTCTGATCAATGCCTGATGGACCGAGCCCATTTCCCTCTGGGCCTCTGAGGGCTGTGAAGGCAGAAGTCCCACCCCTTTGCTTGCTGTCTCTGCACAGACTGGGACCAGAATGTAAATTCTACAATGCCAGCGATCTTTTCTGTCTTATTCAGTTATCTCCGGAGTGCCTAAAACAGGGCCCGACACAAACATGGACTAGATAAACATACCTTGGGGGATTGAGAGGACGAATACATGAATGAAATTGGCCCAGAAGCCTGGCAGATGTGGGGGCTGAATGTCACCAACCTATGGAGGTGATGGATCCTTCTGGAAGGGCCCTGAGGGGAGGCCCCTGAGTTCTGAGTGCCCGAGGCCCTGGTCACAGGATCAGGCATAGAGCGGGGAGATGGAGTGGCTACGGTTAGCTGGGACTCTCACGCCTGAAGTTCATGGCTTTCTACCACAGCGCTCAGCAAGGGCCGTCTGCCCAGTGCCCTGGGGCTCCCTCTGAGCCTAGCTCACCTGCACAGGTACTCTGCTGAGCTCTTTCAGCAAATCTGTCCCTGCCAGGCTTTCCTGTACACACCTGTGAGGGGGTGGCCACAGGGATCAATGGACTTCCAAGGGGGACAAAGTGAGGAAACACCTATCTTTCTACCCAGCAAATTCTACCACTACGAGCTGGGAAGCAGAGAGGAACAGGAATGGAGTTTTTATATCAGGATAGAAAGAGTCTCTACATGTCTTGGAGGCGAGCAGACTGTGTGGGTACGTGCCTGCCTGCATGCACATGTGTGTTCCTGTTGTACAACACGCTCTCACGGGGCCCATGAATCCTCACGGTCCTCGAGTGAGCCTGTCTCCTGGTACTGCCTCCTTCTCTCCCTGGCAAAGAAAGCCGCCTTAAATCAGAGCTAACGCACAGAACCTCTGTCATCTACTTTCTAAGATGCTCTATTATAAACTCAGGAGTGCCTGTGAACTTGCTGCTACACGGAGGCAGAAGGCTCTTCTCAGCCAGAACAGGGAGCTGGGGCAATGGGCCAAGTACCTGCCTCCCCTCTGGGGGCCCATCTCACCTTTCCTTCATCACCACTTCCGCTCTCGAATTTCAATCTGCAGCCAAAGCTACCTATGTGCCAAACAAGGAGGAAACAGATGTCCAGGCTTCTTTTCTATTTTTTTCTCCCCAAAGCCCCCCAGTACATAGTTGTATATCCTAGCTGTAAGTCCTTCTAGTTCTGCTATGTAGGACGCCACCACAGCATGGCTTGTCCATGCCCAGGATCCGAAGTGGTGAACCCTGGGCTGCCAAAGCTGAACATATGAACTTAACCAGTACATCACTGGGCCAGCGCAAATACCCAGCCTTCTGATGTCTCCCAAGACTCCCCAGACTGCAGCCTGGTGTCTTGAGTGAAGGAAGGGCAGAGCTCAGGGGAACAGAGGTGCTGGCCATCCCTGCTCTTCATTATCATCAAGGGTGCTGCTTCCCAGGTGTGGTGCAGGGGCACTCAGTGAGTGAGAGGACAGGACAGTGTTCCCAGCTAGACCTCCCACAGGGAACGCGCCTGTGATCACTAGTATGGACGGTGCACTAATTACCCTATCTCCGCTGATTGCCAACTCCTCCTCTAGTTCTGAGAGAGAAGAGAGATGGAGTGATGACCAGGGAGACCGGTCCTTCCCAGGTGCCACCTGGTCACCTTTGTTCTTCTCCTAATTGGCAAATGGGGACGATCTTCATGCTCACAGGGAAAGGTCCTAACTTGTCTGACCAGATGAGTGGGGCAAAGGTCACCCAACTTCAGATGTAGAAAGAGCCATGGAGATGGTGAGGAAACAGGAGCCTTGAGAGAGGAGGGAGGGTGTTTGCCCAAGGACACAGGAGAGCCCAAACTAAGAATGACCATCATTCTCATAATAACAGCGAACTTTACAGAACATTTCCTCTGTGCCAGACACTGCATTGAGTGCTTTGTATATATTACCTCACTCGATCTTCATAAAATCCATGATGCAGGTTCTATTATTATTATTCCCAATCTATCGATGAGGAAATGAAAGAATGAGGAGGTTCGGCCAGCTGCCCGAGATCATGCAGCTAGTGAAGAACGAAGTTCTACATTTGGCCAGGGCTCTTCTTACCATCTCCTCTGCCACAAAGACACTCAAAAGAACTCTCTTTATTGCCATGAAATTGAAAACCATCAGAGCCTCGGCATCTTAGGAGGTAGGGAGAGAAGGCTCAGGGGCCGAGACCCGGATTGGGTAAGCTATGCGGGAGAAGGCGGGGCACTCTTGTGTCAGAGCTGTGTTTATTTCTCCCTGTCTTTAAAGAGAACTTCACCCAGTAGAGTTGAAGAATCCAACAGCCTTGTGAGCATGTGGCAATAAATTAATTCCAGTATTCAAATTAAGCATCCCTGTTGGCCTCTGGACTTTCAAAAGCCAACAACAGACTGCAATGACAATGGGACTCAAGCAATTATGATGAGAATATAAATGATCATGATTTAAATACCAGAGGCATGATAATTTTAGGAATGGCTAAATAAACCTAATAATCTCATTCCTGCAATGTCCAATTATGGTGTTTTAATTAAAACCTCCTAAGGAGATGGGTGGCTAGTCATGGCTTACTTTAATTATCTTTATACTTAGTAACTAGTCTGAAATTAAAAAAAAAAATTAAAGAAGGGGAAAGTTTCTTGTTTCCAGGGAGATATGCCTATTTTGTTTTTAACGATAAATGAGTAAGTGTTTGTTGAGAGGCTTTTAGGATCAAGCACTGTTCTAGGCATTGGGGCGCCTGAAAAAAATGACATAGCACCTTATTACTAGAAGATTAATCTTCATAAAAATATATCTCACATTCAAAAGCTAGGGGCAGATGAGTGTGAAATGGGTAGACAAACCAATGAATTCAAAGATGTTCAAAGGAAAGAGATAACTGATTCAGGGGGTCAAATATTTAACTAACAACTTTGAATTATAAATTGTGACTAGTAGAAGCTATCTCAGATTAAGGTACCAGAAAATTGACACATGGAAGATAAATCCTAGAGTTTAAACCTCAAAATAAACCCTTTATACAAAGACGGAAAAAACCCCAACAACTTGCAATTCATATGATATGAGCTGAGTAATGGCCAAAGCAGAACTTTCTCTCTGGTCTGTTACATGAACTCTGGTGAACTCCAGGTCTGGTTCAGGCAACAAGAAGCAAGGATCGCAGACTCTACTGGTCCTAGGGCCCTGACCATCCTCTTGAAACAAGAAAAGTTAACAGAGAAATCCTTTCAGCGGGAGCTGAAGGAAACCAAGCAGTCCTGTTGTATATCATAGAAAAACATGAATAATAAATAAAGATATAGTCCCCCAGCCTTGAGAAAAATTCCCAGTGTCTCCCCAGAGGAAGAAAATAAATGCCTTCGATTGGAAGGGTACAGTTGACAGAGGAGAAGAATTTTGCCAAAATGCACCGCTAGCCAATTTCTGGGTTAGCTGGAGTGATAAGGAGCCTGTAGCCAGGGCTTCTGGGGAGAAGAGGCTGAGCTCCAGACAGCTGGATTTAGTTCAAAGGCAGATAGCAGGGCCATGGGCAGGCAGGGCCCTCACAGGCTGGCTGAGATAAAGCTCTGTCCTGTCTCTGGAGTCATGTGTCTGGTGAATTTTTTGACACCATTTAAGGGCCCAGGGAGGTTTCTGATGCTGCCTTGACAGGTGCCCCTGGTGATGAATTTACACGAAGTGATGGCTTAATTGGTGCCCCACGCCTTTCTGTCTCCTGAGCAGACAATCTCTAGTTTTTAAGAGATGTTCTTGCCCCTCCTTTCTTGACTGAAGTCCTCCTCCTGTGAATTATTGGGGGAACAGCTTGAACAAGGGGCAACAGAGGCTTTGCAGGTTAAAACGACTGCAGTCAGGTTCATACAAAACAACCTCCTTCAGATGCCTTGCTGGGCTCTGCTGGGGGGGGGGGGGCGCCTGTACCCTCAGCGGTGGGCACGTGTGTGGGAGGGTCAGGACACGAAAACAGCCCTTTTCTTTGACCTCCTGCGTGTGCACAGACTGAGTCTTGCTCCACGCTGCTTCTTCTGGCATCCTTTTACCACAGTCTCACAGACTATCTTTAACAATGATTAAAGAGGTAGTACTTTCTGGACGGGGTGCTCCTCTTGTACCCCGCTAATGACAGTGGTGGCTCATTCATCATAGATGTTCAATTCATCAGTTCCCCAGACCATTATATCTGACTTAGATCTTTCCAGAAAGTAACCCCTCACAGCATTCTATTTATTAACCCAGGACAGCCTGAGGGGAAGCATTTAAAGAATTCCTCACGCACAGGGGTCCCCATATGCTGCTCCCCTAAATTCACACTACTGGTGAAAGGGAGGAGATTAATAGCATAGTCATGTCTGGAGTCTGTGAACTAAATTCTCATGTCCTCAAAAGGTACCTGGCTTTGTATTAAGAAGCTACGGGGACCATCACAAGCAATGGGCTTAATCGCTATAAAAAGGGGAGGTGACAGTGATGCTCCTATGTAACTATTAATCCCTCTGTGAGATCAGCTGCTTCAAACGAGGGAGCTCTGGGGCACTAGCATTTCCAGGACCTGGGAGGGTCAGCCTTGCTCCCCTGGGTTTTGGATCCTGACTGCTGTTGGGTAAGCAATGTCTCGCCCCTCCTTTGATGGGAAAGTGCTTTCATGACGAAGTGGTATTCGTGTTCTCGTGGAGCATTAAACTTGGCACCCACCTATAATGATGTGTTTTAACATTCTCTCTAATTAGTTTTTCTCACTAGCTCTTGGATGACTCCTGCACTCTATAATTATTTCTTTCACTGGCACTTACGCCGATATTGTATCCTTTGCCTAATAATTACTGTAATTACAGTCACTATATTTGAGTTTGGTGCCTGTGTGATAAACGGTTTTATTTTATGCGTTTGATGGGAAGTGATTTCTAAGTGGGCGTCTATAGGAAATTATTGAGGTACTGCTCTGAGACGTGTTAAAATGTTTTTGGATAATAAGTAACTTGAAGTAGCAACATGACAGGAGAAAGCAGCAGACAGCAAGACGAAGTTGAATTCATGGAAAATTCTTATACATTGTAAATGCAGCCTGAGAGCAGAAGAGGGCCACTCTGCACTCCTGGCCACATCGGGGCCCCGTAGCACATGACAGCTCAATAAACTTCAATACTGAAATGGGCAACACTTAAGAAAGGTGAGAAGTGGTCTGCCACGGGGGCTAAGCTCCCTGTTGTCCTTTCCTCTCGCATGCTGATACCCGAAATCAGCGTGTAGAGGCCACGGGGCCCCAGTTCCAAGACAGGGTTCCTGGATGTCAGGAAGGCCTCTTTGGGAAACTCCTCAACCAAATACTTTCTCTTTTTGAGAAAATCAAGAAATTATCTCTACTTCTTTGTCACCAGAGAAGGGAAGAGTTGGTAGGAGCGCAGGATGTCAATGACAAGTTAAAGATAAACAAGCAAACAAAAGTTAGGTCCTGGGGCAAAAGCGACATCCTCTGGGAAGATTTTTCTCGGTCACTCAGCCTCCTCCCATCCCTGGAGATGTGAGCTGTCCTCCGTTATGTCCGTGCACAGTTCTGCTTTCTGTACTACGTGGGCACTCTGTGCTTCTATTACACTTCAGTTACCTGCCGATCAAGCGCTTCTGTGTGCTCAGCACATTTTGTGGGCCCGCTAAACTACGATAATTAAGCTCCACTTATTGGTTCTTAGCAAGTGCTGTGTATTATGCTAAGTGCTTTATATGCATTATTTCATTTCAACCTCCCACCCATCCCTGAGGTATGTACCACTATTATTTCCATTTTGCAGACATACGGTAACTTGCCAAAGTCACACTCCAGTAATGGGAAGAGCTAGGATGTCCAGCCAAGCAGGCTGACCCCACAGCCTCCATTATCCTTTCTCCCAATTTCTATGAGCAATTGGACAACAGGAATGTGTTTAGCAAATGCTAAAGTACCTAACAAATGTTAGGTTTCTTAGCGTCACTGGACTATGAGGCTTAACAGAAAGTGACCCATGAGTTCCTTTAGCGTTTTCCTTGACCAGATGACAAGAGCTTCTTTTTTGGAACCCCTTGTGGCACTCCAGAGTTCTTTAAGTGACTGAGGAGTGCTGAGGTAACCTAGGGGGTTCCACACCAAGCTCTGAGCTGGGGTGTGTATTCAAGGCCAGTGTGATGTCAGGGAGACCTCGCGGGTGGGTGAGTCACCGCACAGAAGGGGGGCGGTGCCTGGCTCACCTGGGCACACGTACTCCTTCTTCTGCACGTCCGCCACGTTGAAGCCCCGCAGGTGCACAGGAGCCATGCAGAGTGTGAACTGGCCAATCGTCCGCCGCTGTCGCAGCCAATCCGAGAGCCAGGCCAGGTGGCAGTCACAGTACAGGTTGTTGGAGTGGAGACGCCTGGGAGAGGAAGGGACAGAAGAAAGACACTGTAACAGCGTGAAGTGGAGAGGCTGCCACTGGCTGAAGAGAGTAGGCCAAACCTCTGTGCCCCTTTGCCCAGTGTGAGGATTCTCAGGAGCCCAGGGAGCATCTCCCTCTGCACTACTGAATTACCCCAGGGGCCTCACTCCGTTATTGCCAAGCCACAAATGACAGTTACCTTCACATGCAGGCCACATCCAGTGGATGCCTCCAGGGTGTAAGCAATTCCCCATTTCTTAATAGTAATTCCACCCTTTGGTTTCCCACTTAAGAAAGCTCAGCCCATAGGAGAGGGAGAGTGACACTGTTATAGCGACAGTCCTGATTCGAGTCAGACTTCCAAACTTCCAAAGGGGTGACTTATGCAAATTTCAGTACTTTAGCTAGCTTGAGTTACAGATGGCTCAAAACAGCTTCTCAATCTCAACGCCCCTCCCACCCCAAGCCCCGGCCCGTCTATGGTGGTGGGGTGGCTGAGATATGCTGTTGCTCTGAACCTTTTGCCCTCTTCCTAAGTGTTCCTTTAGTGAACCCCCTGCATATAATGCTGGTGAGCCTGAAACCAATACCACTGTGTGCACTTGCCAGGGTTAGCAAAGCATGGAGAGAAGGATGCTTTGTGAGGAATGCACTTTCTCTCCATCCTCCTGTTTAAATAAGGTGTTGTCCCTTACAGACTCCTGCAATCCTCAGGCATCTCTCCATGGTGCCCTTCGTCTCCTTCCCAAGTTCAAATCCACCTGGTGTATTTTCTATTCTGACTGGGTCAGGTGCCTCTGAAAAGACTTCCTAACCAGTTTCAGAACTCTTTGGCTTCTCCCTCTAGCAGCTGTGATTCCAGATCACTTTCTTGCCCTTGAGTGAGTAAGATTCCCTCGAGGGATCTGCAGGTTCCACTTCTTCGGGGAATCCTGTCTGGTTAAATCACTTGAATTTCCTTTCCACTAACTGGGGGGCAAACTAAGGATATACAGGGGCTTCTAAAGGTTCTTCCCCAAGGTTTCTCTATTGGGGTTGCCAACTTCCACCTTCACTACGACTCTAGGTCATCAGAAGCGGAGGTAGGAGAGTCTTAGTCACATCAGCTTATCATACACTTGGTTTTCTGATGCAAATTTCAAATACCGGATCCCGGACATGCTAATCAGCCAGCACGATCTTGGGACTTTCAAGTACTCTGTGTCAAGTCAGCTAATACTGAGTGGCAGCTGGGAGCAGTGGCTCAGGCTACCTCCGTGCCTGAAATGGAGAGAGCTGAAGGGCTCTTGACCACACTTCACTTGGTGTAAGGTCAATGTTGCTAAACACCGGCTGAGGGCAGCTAACTTGCGCTGCATGCCGGCCAGCCTCCCGGCCCCTGCATGGATGCAAACCTCTGGCAGGCCAGGGCCACTGTGGATTCTTGGCAACCTAAGGGGGCCCCAGATCCTACAATATCAGACTCACTAAATGAGGTCATATCCCACAGAGAATGCCATTTTCTTTCTGCTGAAAAAAAATTTAAAAAGGTTTCTATGATTTTGTTTAAAAATGATCAGTTTTGATGTTGTAATGTTCTTTTTTTACTTCAGAGTCTACATATTAAGACCAAACACATTTTTATAGGTTCCTAGGCCCAAGATACTGTGCCTGTAACGGGCCCCCAAGCAATTCTCCTCTTTGAGTTTCAAAACTCAGACCCTTGTACTGCTGAAGTGAGCATGGCTTCCTCTGCGCCTGGCGCTCCAGAAAGAGGTGTGCTAGGTAGGAAGGGGTGGGGAGACAAAGTCCTCAGCTGAGCAGAAGGACCTCAGCTCTAAGAGGCAAGCAAGACCTCTGTGGATTCAAGAAAGATGACCACTTTGTGCCAAGGACAGAGAGGGACAAGGTGGTGGAGGGTAGCTGTTACCTCTTTCCTAAAAAGCACAAGCAGAGGAGGGAGCTCCTCCTCCACGCTGGGCCTTCTTGGGAAATTGCAGCGTGAGTGAGAACGATCTGTCTCCTGACCCATTAGTGAGCTGCCCTGAGAGAGAGAGGGGGCCGGGGACAGGGCGGGGATATTCCATGGCCAGGAACACAGCACTGGGTACACAGGGTGCCTAGGAAAATGGCAACAGTGGGTCAGGTCTTGGTGAAGGGAGGAGCAGAGCCGGGCTGCGGTGGCATGCACAGGCTGCAGTGGTGCTGGAATTCTTGCGTGTGCCAGGAGATCGCAGCCTGTGAATGAGAGTCTAGGTTTTAGCAGGGAAGGCGGTCTTCCTCTTTGGCAGTGGGGCATGGAAGCGGAGGACACAGGGCTCACTATGAAGCAAGGAGCGTGGGCCCAGGAGGCGGATCAATGTGAACAGGTTCCCGGCAGTTCCAATCAGGGGTAAGAGATCAATGGAACAACAAAAACGAGGTTTAGGTAAGCCAGATCCTTACTGAGCTGATTAATTTCAGGGATAATCAAAATGTCAGAGGTTTCCCTTTTGGAAGATTATATTAGGCTGGTTCTTCCGCACCCTCGCCGGCCAGCCCCGAGTGACCTCTCTTCTTAACCTTGCTACATATGGGTGGCCCCTGTCCCTTTGTTCTTTTGTAAGAATTTCTCCCCTCCCAAGTGCGACAATGGAATAGAGGTGACCAGGAGCTGGCCTGGTGGCGTAGTGGTTAAGTTCGCACACTGTGCTTCGGCAGCCTGGGGTTCACAGGTTCGGATGCCAGGTGCAGACCTAGCACCGCTTGCCGAGCCAGGCTGTTGCAGCATCCCACATAGAAGAGAGGAAGATTGGCACAGATGTTACCTCAGTGACAATCTTCCTCAAGCAAAAAGAGGAAGATTGGCAACAGATATTAGCTCAAGGCCAATCTTCATCACCAAAAAAAAAAAAAAAAAAAGAGGTGATCAAACTTCCTTGGAAGCCTCTTGTCAAAAGCCCAGCGCAGTGGAGGGGCTCAGATCTCCCTTTTGGAATTTTACCCACTAGAAATGCTGGGAGAGTTGAGCTGGGCAGAGGCTTTCAAGCTGCCTTTCCTATCATATTTGGGGGATCAAATTGAGCAGTATCATCCCAAATACTAAGATTGAAAGAAAAGCAATCACGATGACCATGAAACTTGAGCCTGGACACTGCCAGGACGTCTAACCCTCTTGAGTGGCAAGGGAAATTACTTTAATTACTCTCAACATTTTTGGTGAGTTGGGGTGGCAATAACATGGAGAAGGTGGCCTCTAGTGGCCCTGCAGCAGCTCTGGTCTTTCCTTTCCCAGCTCACCTGGAACATGCTCTTCTGCTCTTGTTTCTGCTGAATGGTACGAGGTTCTCATGTCAAACTGCTTGAATCTGACACTGGCTCTGTGCTTTCCGACTCGGACTTTAGGTAGTGATTTAACTCTGGGCTTCAGTCTTACCATCTGTAAAATGGGGATATTACTGGTGCCCTTTTGTGAGGGCTTTTGTGAGGATTGAAATGATTCATGAGAAGTGCTTAGCACAAGGCCTGGTACCTGGTAAGCCACTGAAGAAATGTTTGCTCTTATTATTATTGTGGGGAGACCAGCTCCAGACTTCAGTCTCTTCCCAACCTACGGCCCTGCCCGTACAAGGCTATCATTTCTTATTTAGACATCACAGCATCAAGGTGACTAGGTGGCTCCTGCACGTTGTCCTGCAATCTTTTGCTGACGAAAACACTATATTCCATGTTGGCAAAACCACCTTTATAGAAGATAAGGTGAATGTATACAAATGCCAATTTGTAAAAGGCACCTTTTAGCCACAGACGCTAAATTGAATTTCCAACAAATCCTTTTAGAGAGGGTCAGTGTTCATTTTCTATAAAATGTGGCTTTCTGAATTCAATATAAAAGCTTTCCTTTAGAATTCCCATTTATGACTTCCTTCCTCTCTCCTCTTCCCCGCTTCTCCACCACCAGTCTCTGCCCCCCCACCTTTAATTACAGTGAAGGGGGATTAGTCAGCTGAAGTCTCCAGGGAGTTCTATACAGAGCCATCTCTGAAATTAAACTAAAGAGAAAATGGCAGCAGGCAGGGAGCAAAGAGAACAGACGAGATTGACTGATTGATCTGAAGTCATCAGATGAGTGTTCAGGACCACGGGGAAGAATGACAACAGAATCAAGGAGAAAAGTCTCTCCCATCCCCTTCCCCTACCACGTACACCCAAACAAAGCACCCAAGACCCAGACCTAGCCATCTCTCCCCTGCTCCTGTAGACCCAGCCCAGCTCCCGTTACTGCTGCTCCTAAGCTGAAAATAACAAGAGGGGGAGTAGAAATCACAGAGGAACAGCTCACGGGCGCTGGACTGCCGACTTCTGCAGGTGAGAACTGTATTTCTTCCCTTCCACCCACTTGCCTGGGCAGATGCAGGCCCAACACCTGAGGCTTGCTCATAGCTTCTTGGCCGGGAGCCCTGGGCCACACTCTTCTGCAGTCCATTCGTGGTTTGCTGGGGACTTTGAAGAAATCTTTGAAGACTCAATGGTTTCTTCTTAAAATTCCATTACTGCACCACCCCATTTTTAAAAGGAGCGAAAAAGATGGATTTTCTTGGCTGAATTATGTTATTACATGAGGGATCGAGGAAGAACTGGGAAACTGATGGAAACTGGGCTCAGATTCTTCTTCTTTAGAAGAACTAGTATTTGTTGAGTGCACACCATGACCAGGCACTTTACATGTTATCACATTTCGTTATCACAACTTGGAGTCAAGCATTTATTAATTCACTGTCCTTGAAATACAGAGAGATGAAGACACTTGCCCAGAGTAAGTGGCAGAGCTTGCATTTAAACTCAGGTCTGCCTGACTCCCAACTCCATGTCCTTCTTAGGGTGCTCTGTACCATTTCCTTATAAATTGCCTCATTGGTCTTTGCTTCATTCTCACCAGAGATAAGGTCGCTTTCTCGCTAAAGCAGGGGTTCTCAAACGTTATGGGTATCAAAATCACCCAGAGGGCTTGTTAAAAACAGGTGGTTGGCCCCAGCCCCTGAGATTCTGATTCCATCGGTTTAGGGTGGGGCCTGAAATTTTGCTTTCCTAACAAGTTCCAGGTGGTGCTGACACTGCTAGTCTAGGGACCTTACTCTAGGAACAATCACTCTAAGGATTTTCAAATTTCTGTGGATTCCATGTTGTTCAGGGGCCATAGATAAGCTGGTTGCTGGTTTTTTTCAGTCCAGATTTCTAGGTAAGTAGTATCATCATCATGTAACAATTAACATCATTTATTGTCTACTACATGCCAGGCACTTTACTCTTGGGGGCTGACTCTCCCCTACTCCTGTGATGTACACACCACTGAGGCTCCACCAACACAAGAAAAGCATCCAGCATGAACTCCTTGGAAAGGCCAACAGAGTTCATTTGCAGAGAAGCTTACAAAAGCGTTTCTGGCTGAGAGTGGAGGGGAACTCCCCAGGTAACAAAGGCAATGGAACCGCTCTCAGTATGGGGTGTTATGGGGAGATTTGCTTCCTGAGTACACAGCCTGGAAGGCCTGAGTCCACCCAACACATTAAAGATAAAGAACCAAGGTACTGCATTCTAATATCAGAATATCATCCAGGGAACCGGTGAGCAGGGGAGTGTGGTAGGTGGGGGCTGGGAGGACGAGGAGAAGGACGGACTAAGACTCCCTTTCCTCCACTGTTCCCAGAAGGGAAAACAATTGTAACCATGGGCAATATGATAGAACTGCCAAAAGTACATGACATTCGCTAAGGAAATGGTGAATCATTATGTCCCAGTTCTACATGTTTCATGACAATATTAACACTAATAAACTTTTCCATTAGGATGGAAAACACAAAGATTTCCACAGTCCAGAAAAATTCCCAAGGCGAAGGGAAATGAATCTGTCTATGGCAGCCTGGTGGTTCAGAACCACGGCTAGCACTGTGACCCTTCCCCCCTCTGCCCTCGCTCACCAACACACCCCTTAGTTAACAGAAGGAGGAGGCACTTGGACATAGGAACCACCTGAGAGGTCACAGCACGGTAGGTTTTATAAGTAGCTTAGCGTGCCGCACTTTAGGCTGTGTAAGAGGGTGGTAGGCAGGGGATGAAGCAGGGACCTTTACTCACAGAGTTCGAATCTTCGGCATGTGGTTGAAGCTAGTGACCAGGATGCGGCTAATGTTGTTGTTGTTGAGTGTGCTGCGGAGACAGAGGAAAAAGGCAAATGGTTAACAAGGAAGCAGCATTGAGGGGGCACCAAAGATGCTTATGGAAAGTGGGGGGAGGGATGGATGTGACTGCAAGAGGGACCATAAATCAACGGTCATGGGTCAGTCGGTGGAGCCGCTGGAGACAAGTGGATGGATCTCCAGATGGTAAGAGAATCCCTGGCTCCTTTTCTCAGATGGGTCCCTCCTCCCCTCTGCTGCCCTCTCAGTACTTACTGATCCACCTGGAGTAACAGTATCACTCCCTGAAACCCTTCTGTGGGCTGAGTGCTTCACAACAATATTTCTAATTCTCACAACTACGTGCCAGTTATGTATCATTGTCCTCGTTGTAGAGAAAACAAAACAGATAGAGGTCATTGTTTGGTAACACACAACTCTATAGGGTAGGTCTTATCTCCATATTACAGACGAGGAGGCTGAGCCACAGAGAAGTAAAATAGCTTTTCCAAGGACTCTTAGCTGCTAAGCTCAGGCAATGGGATTTGAACCCAGCACTATCTTGCTCCAAACTCCTCGCTCTGCACATTGTAGCTACTGCCCCACGGTGGTGTGAGGCTGGAGGCTATGTGCAGAGGTCATTTGGTAAGGATCTTCCAGCCATCTTCTGACTCTTCAAGCACATCTTAAGGGAGGGTGTGAGCTCACTGAGGACAGGGATTGAGTCCTCTCTCTTGTGCATCTCCATCACTACGGATGGGAACTCCTACAGTGCAACATTAGCACTGACTGGTATCTTCATAAAGCGAAAAGGAAAGAGAAAGATGTGAGCTCCCATAAGTGAACCAGAATAAAATAAGGCTGCTGAATGAAATCAGGCTGTAGGCAAGTACAGCCCTGGGCTTACCCTTCTAGAGGGACCCATTACAGAAGCGCAGGGAAAGCATGATAGACAAAGAAGCCATTCGCAGAAGTGGAAATGTTAAGTAGGAGAAGAGCCTTTTCCGGTCAGTTAGTTCAGCAACTACCCAGATGGAGAGGTCACCATATGCATGAAGGCCAGGCCTAGTTCTCGCTCTCTGATCCCATACCTGCCTCACCCTGCGTCCCAAAGAGCAAGAGGGGGATATAGCCCTTAGTATAATCCTTCTGGGTGGCCCCTTGCTCCTGTGCTCTCTCTTCTCCTGTGCTCCACCCAGATATCCCCTTCTCATCAGTCTAACTCCTCTTACTTTCCCACAGGCCCCCATTGGCCCAGGAAGGAACCTTTCTTTGGAAACCTTCATTGGTTAAGCAGATTTATTTTGCCCTTGGCTCTTGGTGAACACATTATCTTCTCTTAAAATGCCCTCTGAATTGTAAGACCCACAAGGCCAGGAACATTTTTTGTCTTGTGCGTTACTCTAGCCCCATGGCCTGGTCCATACATGGTTCAGATTGAGTCTTATTTTCCCCACTTGCGTGGTCTTGGGCAAGTTATCAACATCTTTTATCCACAGGTTCTTCATTGGTGGAAGGAGGCAGGTAACGGTACCTACTTCATAGGCTGGTCAAAGGCGTAGTATGTAGCGTGTGCTCAGTAAAAGGAGACTACCATTTTATTGACATTGGTGGAGCAACTTATTCCTGTCCTGGTCATTCCTGTTCCCCCTACCTCAACATCCATGAAATAGAAACAGAGATTTCTCTAGCACACAGTGGCCCCCATACCCACCCCACCCCACCCAAGGGGTCCTGCACAGATTCCTCTCCAGCCTCTCATGACTCTAGCCCACAGCAGGATTCCAGTGCCCAATCTCCCTCACCCCAGGCTCTTCCTCAATCCCCTCCGGCCTCCTGGCATTCGTTTAGCTAACAAGGCCAGGAGGAAATCTGTTTACCCAAAGGCACAGAACCTAATACTTTTTCCTCCCTCCCTCCCATATTTACTGTGCACCCACCATGTGTCTGGCACTATCTCAGGCATATAGTACAGTAAAGAGGAATGAACAGACCAAATTTACATTGCCTGCTTCTGCTAACTCCCTAACTTTACCAATGCACCAGTGCAGACACTTGGCCTTTATGAAGTTGAACCTCTGTAGCAGTTTTGTTTCACGTGGCTTATCTTTTCTAAGAGTGTGTGTGTGTGTGCGTGTGTGTGTTAATCCATCCTATCTCCATCCGCCCAAGAAGGGTTCGGAATATCTCATCAGAGAGGGCTGAAGAATCTGTCACTCACTTCAGACCAGGGTCTCCTGCCTTGCCAGGGAGCTCCCTGGGAGTGAGAACTATGTCGCCGCCACCCCTTCGCCATCAGATTAGGAATGCCTCTGGGGCAGAAACAATGCCTTCATTTCCTCTGCTGTCCATCCTAGAGTTCTAGGCTCCACACTTGGGGGATACCTAGTTAGGGTCGTTGACTGACAACCAGACAAAAATCCGAGCATCCTCATGTCTCAAAGGCAAAGAACAAGAAGCCTTTGCAGCAAAGAGCCTTGCTTCTGACCATGCCCAGCCACTCAACGTCAGGTTGAGTTCGCAGCCAGCCCTAATTCAGCTAAATATACAGTGCAGTTACATGCAGGGCTTGGGCTGGAACCGCATCCGGCAGCAGTCCGGTAGCGATGACTTATTAACGTATTACTACACTGATATTTAAATGCGAGCCGTAATGAGGGCCATAAAACATTTACGATAATAGCAATTATTCCAGAACCAAAATGACTAAACACGCTATTCAGACTTTCATGATTTGCTGTGTGGGGCTGGCCAGCCAAGGGATGTCAGAGGGTTGGTAACCTCTTGGATGCTGGTCTCCATGGCAGCTACAGTTTTTGTTTCCCTAATAAACACGGATTATTTGATTTCCAGTCTTGGCGGCTTTTGCCTGTGATGGGAGCACTGTGCTCTATCTGGTTCTCGTGCCCCAGCCTAAATAGCTGGCATTCAATGGAAGTGTCGTTGTCATAACCCCAGCACAGTGGAGCAGAGTCGGTGAGCACAGCTCCCAGAGGCAAAGACCTGGTTTAGGTTGTGGCTCTGCCACTGCCAACCTGTGCAACCAGGAGTAAGTTTTCTTAATCTTATTAGGTTTCCTCCTTTGTAACACGGGGATAATAACAGCACCAGTTTCATAGAGCTTTATTGGTGATTAAATGAGATGATAATAATAATCGCCAAGGTTAACTGAGAGCTTATTGTATGCCAGGCAGGCACTGGGCTAAGGACTCAACTTGTACCATCTCATTTAATTCCTCCAATCACCCTCTGAAGCAAGTACTTTTTTTTTTTGTCATCTCCATTTCATGGATGGAGCAAGTGGTGGTACCAGGACTTGAACCCAAACAAGCTGACTCCAGGAAGGATGCCTGTATGAGTTGTCTATTACTGCTGTAACAGACTACCACAAATTTTGTGTCTTAAAGCAATACAAATTTATTCTCTTACAGCCTGCAGATCGGAAGTCTAAAATGGATTCACGGGATGGCGTTTCTTCTAGAGGCATCGGGAAAATTCATTTCCTTGCCTTTTGCAGCTTGTAGAGGACACCCACATCCCTTGGCTCGTGGTCCCTTCCTTGCATCACTCCAAACTCTTGCTTCTGTTGTCACATGTCCTACTGTTCATGGTGATCTCCTGCCTCCCTCTTATGAGGACCCTTGTGATGACATTTCCAGCCAACCACCATCCCCTTGAAACAAGGCATGGACAGCACTCATTTTAGCACACTGCCTGGCGCATAGGCAATGGCCAATAATTATTGCTACTATTATTGTAGCTTGTGTTTGTTTTAGTTCTTTATAGTTTACAAGACACTTTCCCATTCATCTCATTTGATACCCTGAGGTTGGAATTATTCTCCCCATTTTATAGAATGTGCAATTTGAGGCTACGAGAGGTAAGGACTCACCCAGGGTGGCACATGAGCTCCTGGAGGATTCAAGACTTAGTATTCTTTCTTTAAATCACAATTTCTCCCAACTTACACACTGCCTCCTGTTTTCAGGGCAAATTGTTACCCTGGCATGGATATCCTCTGTTATCTCCACTCTGGTACCCAAAGCTAGAAATAAGTGCACAAGCCTCCTGCTGCCTCTTGTTCTATAAACTTCCTTGAAGATTATCCAGCAGAAAAATAAATGGTTTGCTCCGACAAAGACCCCCCCCGCCCCCATGCTGCCATTGGATGACCAGCCCAGACTAAGCTGTGGTGACCTCATCAACCTCATCTTATTTACCTCCATCTCCTGGAAGAGTTTTGCTAGTTCCAGAGTCTAGATTCAATCCTGCTCTGCTCCTTGGAGATATTTTGAGAAAATATGCTTTATTGCAAGTCACCCAGGTTGGAGGTTTTTCTCCAAATAAATGCTCTCAATTCAGCATTTTCCATCAGGTTTCAAGCTCAAGTTCAGGTCAAATTAATTCAATAAAACTTTAGGACTGTTCTTGCCTCCTCTTTTTGCACCATCACAAGCTACTGAATGGGCATTTCAGTATGAATTAGAAATAAGGCAATTTCCCCCCAGAAGATTTAAAAGACAGTCCATCTACCTCCCATTTCTCTCTTATAAAGCCCTTATGCTGTTTTTTTTTTTCTTTTTGAGGAAGATTAACCCTGAGCTAACATCTGCTGCCAATCCTCCTCTTTTTGCTGAGGAAGACTGGCCCTGAGCTAACATCTGTGCCCATCTTCCTCTACTTTATATGTGGGACGCCTACCACAGCATGGCGTGCCAAGCGGTGCCATGTCCGCACCCATGATCCAAACCAGCAAACCCCCGGCTGCCGAAGCGGAACGTGCAAACTTAACCGCTGCACCACCAGGCCGGCCCCAGCCCTTACCCCATTATAAATACTGTATTTACACTGAGACTAAGTTTGACCTGTATACTGTTCAGTCTTTTTTTCTGTTTTGTCATAATTGGAGCATAAAAGCCTAATGAAAAGGGGTCATTTTCCATATTAAAATGATCTATTTGGACAATGCTACCTCTGTCAACGCATCCATTCTCTCTCGATTGTGAGCACTAGAAAGGGGGCATTAAATTTTTTTCCAGGGCACTAGGGGTTTAGTGAACTTACTACTGGTCCTATAATGCACAAATCAAACCAAGTTTGCGATGCCCTGTCCTCCTTAGCTAAATACTGGGGTACCATTGCAAGACAAGGGCTCCCCAGTAATGATGAATGCATGAGGAAATGGTCACATACTGGTCTGTCCCATGGGCTGGCAGACTACTGCTCACAGGCCAAATCCCATCCAACACAGAGTATTTTTGTAAATAAAGTTTTACCCATTCGTTTATGTATTGTCTACGCTGCTTTCATGTTACAACGGCTGAGTAGTTGCGACAGAGACCATATGGCATGCAAAGACTAAAATATTTACTAACTGGCTTTTTATAGACAATGTTTGCTGACCCCTGGCTGCTCTAGAACTGGGCGGTTCTAGTCCTGTCTTTGCCAGTGATTAAGTGCAATATGCCGGGCAAGTCCTATTAACTGCTCTGTAAGAAAAGTAGATTAGGTCACTGGCTTTCAAAACTTAAAAATAAAACCAAAAAACATTGGCGGGAAAGCCCAAGCAGCAAGCGGTAGAGCTGAGATTCAAAAGCAGGCAGTCTAACTCTAGAAGCCACACTTCTCGCCCCCACCTTATACTCCCCTGGAAGGAGGGTCCCACTACTCCTGGAACCTGCAATGCTGGGATGGAATCAGAGCCTAGAAGAAGGCCCTGTTCAAGAAATGGCAGGTGAAACCATCTCGGGTTGGGCATGGAACGACTTGGGCAGTGGATCTCAAAGCGTGGTCCCCAGAGCTGCAGCATCACCTGGGAACTTGTTAGAGATGCATCTTCTCAGGCCCCACCCACACCTCCAGAATCAGAACCTCTGGGTAGGCCCAGCTTTGTGTGTTTTAATGAACTCTCCAGAGAATTCTCATGCAAGCTCAAGTTGGAAAACCACTGAACGAAGCAAAAGGCTAAGAACAGAGTCTTTACTTAGGTATAGAGGGCAGAATATAGGCTGTCCCTTGCTGCCCCAGGGACTGAAGGCCTCTTGTGTACTTAGGAAGAGGCCCAAGTTCTGAAACAGTACATAGCCCTCAATGGAGGTGGCTGCAAGCACCTGTGGAGAGCTCCAACTTAGCTCCCCACTCTTCTCTGCTGAGTGCTAAAGTGTGGCTCTCCTTGTATCACTCAAGACAGCCATCTTTGATCTGGAGGAGCTAAGTCCAGCTGTAGCCATGCCACCCTGGAAACCTTAATAAGGCTGACATTTCCCTCTGTCTCCTCCGATTAGGCCATCGCTTTATCACTGTGCTTTCCTGGCTCTGGGTGTAATCTGCGTGTTGTGTGTCCATAACACTATGTAATTGGCTCTAATGGAGCAATATTATCTGTGAGCATGTATCACATAATTGCAAAACCAGGCATCCACAGTAAGTGCCACTGCAGTCTCCCAGCGTGCCAACCTTGGAGCTGGGGACACTCTTGGAACCCCTCTTTTTCCCCTCCACACAGGTGGGGAATCAGACTCCTTAGGTCAGATAGACCCCCTTGGCAGACTGGCCCATTCATCCCCTGTCTCAAGGTGGGTTGACTTCTCTTTAAGTAGGGATAAATAAGGTGGCTCCCTCCTTAACGGTCCCTAGGAAGGACTCTTGGTGAGTCCTCAGCAGCCATGGCAACAGGATGTCTTTTTAAAGTGACCCTGGAGATGCCCTGACTTGTGCTTACAATTGTAGGTGTCCAATGACCAGCATTCTAAGCCCAAAAGATATAACTACCTCCAACAGGGCTTATATTGAATTCACAGGGGCAGACATAACCAAAGTAGGCAAAATCATTTCCTGGGGAGCAGCTGAGTGTAAATACTGTGGCTGGACCCTGGGGGAAATATCTAAACTGCTGGTATGAAGGATGAAAAGCACAGAGGGATTCTGGTAGCATGGAGACTGCAAGGGGAGGGGCTGGAGATTCATTTCTGCCTCTCCTTGCTGGCTCAGGGAGGGAGAGGAATGAAACTGAGGGCACTTCAGATCCTTCGGGTGCCTGCTCTGCTCTCTGGCTCACATGTCAAAGCAGGACTGGCTTGTCTTGGTCTTACTTGGTGGCTACTAACTGACAGCCATCATGGCACCGGGATCAAGGACTATTGCTGATGATCAGGCCCTTCCATATGCTCCTAGATCCAGGGAATGTGAATGCTGTTGGCTGGCTTGGCCCATTAGAATGTGTGTTTATGGCATCTTGTTGTGAACTTGACCCTAGGAGAATACACACAGAATGCCCACTAGGTCCACTGAGGTTGGGAGAGGAATCCTCAAGCCTTTCCCTCAGCCCAGTCTCTCCCCAACTGCACTGACCCAGTCATTTTTGGATGAAGCCCCCTTATTTCCCTCCTACCAAGGCTGAACTTGCTTTTCTCACTCAGCTATGCACTATTCTGATTTGGCTGGAAGCTCTAGGAAACTCCAGAAATCAGGAAAAACAATGTACAATAATGCACCCTTTGAGAAAACCTAAACTGAATGTTATAGGTTCTACCATGAACTCTCTACTTTCCTCTAATGAGCTAGACTAGAAAAGGATATTGCTTTGAGGTGAGCTTGCCAAGATCTTCCAACAAAGATGCCCACAACAATAACAATAATAATACTTATACGGTTTATTAAGTTTTTGCTATGTGCTGGCACTGGGCTGAGCATTTTTCACACATTATCTCATTTAATCCTCCCCCAAACTCTGAGATACTATTGTCATTTCCGTTTTGGATTCTAGAAAGATCAATGAACTCTGCCCTGATCACACAGCTATAGAGTTGTGGAGCCGAAATTCAGATCCAGGAAAGTGTGACATCAGGACCTATATTTTTAAGCATTCACGAAACTGCCTCTTACAGGATGGTCTTCGACAGGCGTTGGCTGTCCAATTTCCATGTCTTCCCAAGGGGGAAGCGAATCATCTCGGTTAGTGGTAGACTCAGCCCTGACTTCCATGTGGCAGGGAGTGTGGTATTTGCCCCGCTGCTAAGGATACTCAAAGCAACAGCATTACCCGACCTGCCTCTTGTCTGAGCAACAGAGAGGGCTCAGCACTGAGACCACAGGCTGTAGTAGAGTCTACAGAGAAGAGAGGGCAATGGTGTCTCCAAGCCTTGTGGTCACGGTTTGGCTAACAAGTCTAAGTGCTGCCAAAAGCCGTCCTTACTATTAGATTGGTTGATCGGAATTTTTAAGACTACCCTGAAGAACCAAGAGCACAGCTCTGCTCCTTAAGCAAAGCCCATCTTTGGCCTGTTTGGAGCAGGCGATGAGTTTCTGCGGACGGATGGGGCAGGAGGAATGAGAGACACGGAGGGAGAGAGAGGAGAAGGGACGGCAGAAGCCAACTCTCTTACGCTACCTGCTCTCTCGGACTATCCTGGGTGCTGCAGAGTACTGAGTTCTTTGGTCTCCCTGCGGACCGTTTAAATTAAAGCTCATAACCATTGTGTGGGCATATAATGAAAACAACTGATGCTGCACTGATTAGGCCATTACTCTCAACTGTTAGAAAACATAATGATCTCACAAGGGGACTTATTCACTGACGTATAGCAGTCAAGCTCTCATTTGACACCTCAAATTAGCAGCCAAAGCAATAACAGCTGGGGTTTTTGTCTCAATATTTGTACCCGACTCTAAAGTGATTTGGCACCGGGTGAGCGTTATTTTTAAACACAGAGCTCTCACCGCCTAGTAACATTTTAAATGGTCTCCAGGTGTCATGTAAAACCTAGAGAAATAAATAAAAACAATCAGCTGCCAATTTTGGCCTTTGATGATACGGATTCCTTAACAAAAGGGCTTGTCTTTGGTTCTTCTTTTATTATGTATTCATATTATGACAGGCAGAAACTCATCTCCTTCCACCCAGCACCACTTCGGTGTTAAAAAAAAAGATGCTTCCAAAATAAATGTAAAAAGTAGAAGATCAAAAGAGAAAGAGGAATCTTCAAATCCCGCCACTGTTCAATCAGATGCGGATAGTGTGAGTATTCACGATGCTCCGGTGTCTTTGGTCCCTGGTTTTGAAGAACTCCTTACTCATCTATTGAGATCACCACAGATGTTGCCTAGTGGTGATTCAGAATGATTCAACTGCCTCCCAGTGACCAACTTAATTGTAAAATGTCCCTTAAGCCACAACATGAATGAGACAGCCTCAGTCTCCTAATTCTATTTCATCATCTATAAACTGGGAGCCTGGACAATCAATCTTGTCTACTGCATTATTTAGAAATCAGGCAGCTGCCAAGAAGTCTGCAGTGGGCTGAGGATGGATGAAAGAATGACCTCCAACTTACATAATGGGACAGGTGAGTTTGCACTTGAGAGGGGGGAGAAATGGACCATTTCCACCTCAGCTGCATTTTAGCCAGTTGAGAGGAAGATGGGGAAAGTTCATAAATACCACTGATGTGAACACTAAGAGAGGACAGAGGACATGTCTATTCTGTGCCCTGTTGTATAGGCAGGACCTATCCCATGTTTGGCACACAGGACTACCCAATATTTACTGAATGGACGGATGAGTTTCCAAATGTGAAAGGTAATGCTTTTGGCATTGTTTGACAAAAATAAATTTCCACCCTAAACAGCCTTCTGGGCTGATCTGGGAGCACAAACTCAATTGCCTATGGGAGCGAGGCTTGACATCTGAGTAAGCAAGCGTGCCGTGCCGTGTGGGGACCGTAGTAAAGCCAGCTCCGCTACACGAGATCATCACTTCTCATTCAAAGGACTGTTGCTGTGCTGGAGTGTGGGTGCAGTGCTGCCGCTGTTCCCTCAAGAGAAAGCCAGACATCTAGAAGTTTTATACGAAGTCTCCTGGTATTTTTGTATTGGTGATTAATCACCTTAAGGAAGAAAAGTCACAAATGAAACATACCCAGGGGCTGAATTTGGCTGCAGATGCCAGTTTTTGGTCTTTGAACCAAATAGATTAATTTAACAATTTGAATCATATATATATATATTTAACATATGTGTGACATCTATCATATATATTTAACATATGTCACGCATATATAAAATCAAAATATTCTGATGGCATTGTGGTGATATGTAGCTAAAGCCTTCCTTCCACACTGCGTCTCCTGAAGGGCAGGTACCAGCTGAGAGATGCTCCCGGAACCTACCATTCAAACGCACTATCTTTACACGGTTGAAAATGATCCAATGCTTTTTTTCCCCACTATCATCACTTGGAGACAAAGTGCTCTGAAAGAGTTTCTGTTTCTAGGGTGAAACTGTGCTCTGCCAGGCAGGAGTGCTCGTCTGGTTTCCGCATGCTACTCATCAGTTCTGTGGCTAAACGTAAGCTGTTTCTCGTGTATAGTTCAGAACTGTGTGGCTTCAGCACTGTTGGCAGAAAAAAACTGCACAGGGCACATGACTCTGTTCCTGGGCTGAGATGTCAGAGACAATCAGCTTTTACTCACTGATATTTGCAAAGGAGGGACTCTCTCAGGGAGCTGGGTACAATTTACACCTTGGCCGACTTAGGCTCAATGATGGGCAGGGGCCCTCTGTGCTTATTCACTGAGCCTTTGGGTACCACTAGTAGCTGGGATCAATGATGTACAGTTTGATCTCTTTTCAGATTGCCCTCTGACTGGACAGCAACCTGTTGCTGGGGGTGGTCATGCACCAAGCAATGGCCACAGGACTAGGGGGCTCTAGAAAGGGAGGGTGTGGTCTCCATGCTGACTGTAAAATGTTCCCTCTGGCAAAATGCTAGAGATTAAGGGATGACGAGATGGACAGGGCATAGAGGCTGGCTTCACCAATTTTTGGTCCTGTCTGCTAATACAAGGGGAAGGTAGAATGGCACTATACAGCATTGGATAAAGACTCAATAGACCTGTTTTCTGACCTGGTTCTTTGGTGAAATTTTCCTACAGCTGAAGGCAAGTCACTTAATCTTTCTAGGGGACTTTCTTTTTCTTAAAATGAAATGGTGGGACCAGTTGACCTGCAGGGTCTTTCCAGTCTGCAATTCCACTCCCCGATTCCATCTGGGCTGGTGCTGGCTCAAGAATGGCATTTTTGGAATGGGAATAGTTTTCCAGACAGTGGTGAAAGAGATTATGGACACCCAGATCTGCATAAAGACAGGACACTTGGCCAAACTCTGAAAGTCACAACCAGCCCCCACTGTGCAGCATTTGAAATATTGCTGGGGAAAAGTGGCATGGTTTTGGCTGTTTTTCTTTCTCTCTTTATGCAGATATCTGGCTCCGCTGCTATGGGGTTAATGGGCTTCCTTTCCTAAGGAGCTGCTGCATCTATAGCTTATGTATGGAGGAGGGATGGGTCCAGACACGGGAGCAATTTTCCCACCCAGTTGACTTTGTGGAAGGCATTTGCAGGGCTGGGAGAAGTGAATAATTGGGATCAGGAAACTAATTCACACAGAAAGAGTTTTGCTTTAGTGGGAGATGGTTTTAATAATCATACTCCTGGGTTCCAATGAAAATGGGTTTTTTGCGGGTATAAGATCCAGATGTCTAAATTAAGATAGAGAAAGGGCAGAGTGGAGGTTGAGGGGAGTGGCAGATATTTCAAAGTATTTAACTTCAGAAAACACACTGTTTAAACATTGTGCTTCTTAATGAATATGAAGTGGCTCCAGAGGTTTGGAGCAGGGCAAGCAGAAAAGCAGGCCTGCTAGGAGCTATGGAGCTCTGCAGAGGGCATCTCCTGTGCAAATGGGGTACTCGCCACTCAGCTCTAAACCTGAGCTGTGCAATAATAAGGTAGCCATGAGCTAAATGTGCTGATTTAAATTGAAATCAATTAAAATGAACTAAAATTTAAAAATCAGTTTCTCAGTGGCACTAGGCACATTTCAAGCGCTCAAGAGTCACATGTGGCTAGTGGCTATCATACTGGACAACACAGATTTGAAACATTTCCTTCATCCCAGAAAGTCCTACCAGACAGCACTGCCCCAGACCATCATAACCACATGTGGGCCCAGGGTTGCCACAGTGTCTAGACATTTAAGGAAAGTTGAAATTATATACTTTTAAATGAAATTATCTGAGTTTTAAACATTGGCAACTAATTCTAATTTTTTTAAACACTGGAAAGACCAAAACAATTAAAAAATCAAACCTCATGTCTGCAGTTTCCATTCAACCTATGGGCCGATAGTTGGGGTCCTCTGATTCAGTTATAAGTCAAAAGAGACTGGTTTCTCTAGAGCTTCTCCATGATGAGTTCAGAGTCCAAATATGACCTTGGAGAAATGGAATCACATCCCCTTCACCCGTCCTCGTCACCTGAGAGCCTTTGCGGATAGGAGATGGAAGCTCAGGAAATGATAGGAACGATGCTCTGATCCCCCCCAGCTCTGCTCCATATCTTCCCCATGCCATCCTCCCCTCCATAAAGCCAACTGGCAGGAGGGGCTCAATTTCCTGCTTGAGTTCCTAGGATCTTGGCTTTCAGGACCCAGTTCTGCAGAGTAATAGACTGGTGAGCCGAGCCATCCAGTATTCCGCATCCTGGATGGAAGTGGCAGCAGCAGCAATCAGCAGGTTCAGCTCTTCAAGGGAACGTGGCCCCCTGGCCTGAAGACCCACGACAGTGATGAGATGAGAGTTGATCAAGGGGCAAGATACACACTGAATGTGTTCAAATACTGGTCACCAAAGCCACTGCTGGCAGCTGGGGGATGGAAAAAGGGCAGAGGCTGACCATTGGTGCAGGAGCACATTTGCAAATCAGGGCAGAAGCTCCGTTTTGGGAGTGAACTGACCCCCATACGCGTTTGGCAGCTCTGTAGCATCTCCCCACTGGCCTCCTCATCTTGTCCCTGAGAGAAAACCCTCTGGAATCTTTTTTCAAAGATGCAGAGTTATTTTTCCATTTTGTTTTAGGTGGGACAAAGCAAACCAAAAGGCGGCTCCCAAACCTAATTTGTCAAGCCAGAGTTTCATCATAGAGACCTGGTGGGTGGAGTCCGTGGCCCTTGGGGACAGTGAGACTTCCATTACCTGATTCCACCTAAGTACCCGCTCATAGGAGAGCTGGGTAACGGGAGTCTTGCTGATTCACGATCCTTTGTTGGTGAAGAACAATTCAACGATCTTTGCCATCTCCTCTTAACCCAGGAATGAACACCAATATATTTTCAATTCAGAGACTAAACTAGCCTTTAGTTAACAGGAAAAGGAAATAAAATGGAAACCATTAGAAATCCCCAGATTCTAGTTAATAGTACTGTTAAAGTGCACTTATTTAAGTGGAAAAAAAAATCCTACATTTCAAAGAAATTTTCACTTTTTCCTTAACCTGATGTTCTCAAAAGCAAGCTTGTCATTTTAAGAGCATGACCATGATCAAACTTCCAGTCTGGGTGACTAGGAAGGAGGGTGTGTTGTGTGGCACAAGCGACCATTTATAGAAAACCCAGTTCCTTTCCTAGGATTCTGCGGGCTGAATGGAAGTTACCGATGCTTTCCACAAAGTGCAATTTTAATCCTGATTGCCTGAAGAAATCATAATTTGCAGCACAGTACCAAAAAAATCATATTCTGGAGATATTTTAAGACTTTCATTAAGCAATGACAGTTCTATATTCAAAACGATGTCATGACTAAACACCCTGATTCTGAAGGCTGTTGAAACAAAAATGTTTGCAGCTCCCAGAGAAACCCAGGTGAAACATTTGTAAATAAATGAAAATGAGTCTTGTCTCTGTTAGAAAACACCAATTTTCAGTATACCTCTAATTTTGTTCATTATTAAAAAGAAAAAAGGAAAAGGAAAAAAATTACCATTTAGCTCAAGGAATAAAAAAAACAAAGGTAATGTGAGAAATGTGCTGTTTCAGTAAATACTACATTGTTCAACACTGAAAACAATGCTGGGACAAGAACTACATTAGTTCTGTTAGAGCCGAGACATCCTGGAGAATCTAGAGGCTGGGGCGGGGTAAGCTTCAATTCAGTTAATTAATTTCAACTCGATTTGGGTCCACGTTTAACTGACTACCCACTACGTGCCAGGCTTGTGCGAGGTTCTGGAGATGAGGCAGTGGAAGAGGACAGGCGTATCCTTCAACTTCAATTTCATGAGCATCCTGATGGGCATCCGCTATTTGCTGGACACACGCCTGTGGTATCTCCTTTAAAGCTAGCCTAAGGGGTTGGTATTACTGCTTCTGTTTTTCAATAAGGACATGAGCCCCAAACCACCCAGTTTGGTGAAGCTGAATTGGTGCCAGTCCTATGGGAGGACGCTAATCCCCCCAAACTCAACCTTGGCCTGGTACCTGCATGTCAGGCAGTTTTGTGGAATTGAATGTGATGCTGATGAAGCTGAGGTCATAGGTTTAGCTGAATGGCCCATGGGTCAACTTTTCAAAAAGAAAAACTATGGTTCGTGAATTATTCTGGGCATTTACGACAGCTAGTAATCTCATTAACGCACATAATTGTTTCTCTGGTGCGTTTTTTTGGTTTTTTTTTTTTTTTGAGGAAGACTAGCCCTGAGCTAACTACTGCCAATCCTCCTCTTTTTGCTGAGGAAGACTGGCCCTAAGCTAACATCCGTGCCCATCTTCCTCTACTTTATATGTGGGACGCCTACCACAGCATGGCATGCCAAGCGGTGCCATGTCTGCACCCGGGATCCAAACCGGTGAACCCCGGGCTGCCGAGAAGCAGAACGTGCGCACTTAACCGCTGCGCCACCGGGCCAGCCCCTCTGGTATGTATTTTAAAATTTTTATTTATTGTAGCAGAGCAGTTAAGTGCAGGGGCTCAGACATCAGGCAAGGTGGATTTGATAGTGGAAGAGTAGTCCCCTTGTACTTGTCAGTGGCACTCCGGCCAAGTTATTTGACTTCTCTAAGCCTCAGTTTCCTCATTGGTAAAACGAAGAGATTAGCAGCATCCATCTCGTAAGGTTGTGGTGAGGATTACCCTAAGATGCTGCAATCTAATGTCTTATCATTGTGCCTGGAAGAGAGCAGATGCTAAAAAATGGAAGCTATAACAGCAATTATAATTTTTATAATAACCATATCAACAATTTTTATATCATTGTATTATATGATATTACATTATTATTTGTTAATCAGAGCATCTAGTTCCATACCCAGAGGATAGATCTCCACTTGCATTAAACTTCTGGGTTTTCTGAAGTGGACTGACAGTGTCTACGAACGTCCCAAGACGCAGTGCCCAGCACTCTCTGCCAGGTCAAGAAGCCCACGCTGGAAGAGTGAGCACACCCTGACCTGGGCATCGGGACCATTGTCAATTTCTTTTCACTGCCTCCTTCTTATACCAAGAAAGGACTTTATTTTCCATTCTCTGTGTCTACAAGTGAGGCTCAGGGTCAGGCCATGTTGTACCCACCTGGATGTGGTTGAATTAGAACTACCCTAAAAGGCTGGTTAATTCCTATCACTGCTTTAACTCTTCAATCTCTCTTCTCTAAATGTGGGCTGAGAGGGAGCTTAGTACACAGGTTGACACAGGGGCCTGGGGAGCAAGAAACAGGGCGGGGGGGTGTTCACCTGTTACTTCTCTTCATATGCACAAACCCAACTACAACTCTTGTAAAATCAAAGGGAATTTGGAGGCTAGTTCATCTCTTGAGAAGAACTTCCCAGAAGACGAGACTTGAGACATTCCTGATGGCTTCTGTGGTGTCCTTGCTCACTTTGGGGGTCTTGGACTGCACACCACTCAGCACTCTCTGTCTGTACATGTCCATTTAACAAGTCTGGTAAGCTCTGGCCCACAGAGCTTGATCCACCAGAGCACCTGCTCACTTCTTTAAGCTTTACTGTCCCCGGATCCAGCACTATGCTGGCACACGGTGTGTCCTTGCTTCTCAGATGGATTACAGTGGGGGCTGCCTGGGCTGGCAGGTAACTGACATGAGTGGAGGTTGGTGGGAAAGTGGAGTCTACACGCCCATCTAAGGAGGGTATGTGCTCTTCAGCTGCAACTGTCGCAATGCAGAAATGCAGTCCAGGGTTGCCAATGCTTCTGGGTTTGCCAAAAGTCCAAAGCTGGAAATCTGGACTTTTATGAAAAATATCATAAATTTTAAATATTAAATGTTAATTTCAATTTTAAAAAACACTACAGGGTAGTAGAGGACAAAAAACCCTCATTTGTGGACTCAATGTACTCTGTAGTCCAGTTTGCAACCTCTGGTTTCAAGAGAGCTGAAAGCAAGATCATCCTTTGATTCTGTCATGGACTAAAGTTTGCCCTCCAACCTCCTAAATAATATAAAACACTTAATGATGAGTTTAGCAAAGAGAACTGCACTTAGGATCCCCAATCTTATCGGGGTCTTCTTCTGAATAGCCTATTGCATGGAACTGCCCAGTAAGGGCAAAGAACATGGGATCAGGGGTCCGGAGACTCAGGTTCTAGTCCCTTGGCTACCGCCAACTTGATGTTGTCCTTGGCAAGACTCCTAGCCGGGGCCGGGACTAGGGTGAGGGAAGTGGGGTTGTCCAAGGTGCAAAATGTTAGGAGGCACGGGCCTCACTTTAGTCCTGGCCCTGCTCACAGCCCCTGTGTGTCTTATCTCACTAATAAGAGGTCGTCCTGGAGACATTTAAGGTCCTTCCAGGGCCAGTGTATAATAATGTCACTGAATTTCCAAAATTGGCAAGTGACATAGATGGGAGCAAGACCTTCAAGACAGCACACACTGGTTATCTGCAGACCTGTGGATCTGCATGCAATTTAGCTGGTACCAGTGATTTATCAAGGGCAGACCACTCACTGGGAGATGAGAGCATTTTCAGGATGTGTTCCTGACATCTTTGGTCTGGCATTTTTGGCAGCATGTCCACTGAACTTCTGATTTGCTACATGTAGTCAGGAGACAATGTCTGAAAATCTTTTTCTTTCCTCCTGCACTATTATTGAAAAAGAATTAGATAAATATTTTATTAACTAGGTTTCCTGATTTTTGTTTCATCTGTCCGTATTCTTAATATGTTTTTCATTAAACATTTTTCTGATGCAGGATGGCACGTTGGGCAGGGAGGAGCCTGGTATAATTGGTGAGATGCCTGGCTGTCCTAACCTTGCTGGCAGAGGTTAGAAACCCACAGCTCAGAGCACCCCACAAATGGTTCCTGACCAGACAGGGCTGGAAATGTGGTCTTGGCACACTGGATGGCAGTATCAGCATACCTTGCTTAGAGAAAACCTTGGATGTGAACCACCAAATGTATAGAACAGGTGGAAATGAAAGGGCAATGATTCAGGTAGCAGAAGGGCATCTGCCTCACCGAAAGGGGGCCCTCAGTGAAGAAGCTTAAGTGCCATACAGAGAGTTGGGGCTGAATTTTCGGGAGGCCCGGAGAGCACCCCCAAAATCATTGAGTGCCAAAGTCAAGTGTTGATGTCCCGAAGTGAGAATACACCATCTCTGGGATCCGAATGTAAGTCAGTGAAAAAGCAGCATTATTTCTTCCCCCTGCGAGTTTGATTTACCTTCAACTTTGTGGGGACCTGTAAACTGGGTAAAGGGAAGGACAAAGTCACAAGCTTGTGGGAGGCTCCGACATTCTCCCCGGCAGGATTGTGAGTCATTGATGGCTCAGCTAGCCCAGCTCTGGGGGGCCAGTTCATATCCCTCTGCAGCACACGTAGACCATGCTTCAGGGGAGCCAACACCATGACAGCCTTGGCAACACAGACCAGAAAGGCAGCTTGGTAGAATGGTTAATCCCACAGGCTCTGCTGCTTACTAGTTAAGCAGTTGCTTGTCTTCTCTGAAATGGGTTATTCCTCTATAAAAGGAAGAAGACAATAACAGCAGCTTCATGGAGGGGCGGTGAGGACGCAAAGAGATAATGCATGTGAAAGCACTAGTTATGGTGTTGGGGATGAGTAAGTGCACAACAAATGCTAGCTATGAGCATTTGCATTGTGAGTCCTCCCCCACGGAAGCCCTGACAGGTTTCACCTGCACTATGCTTTTCTTCTTACTCTCTTTTCTGGCTACCTGAAAAGGGGAGGGTGGTGGCTCTTTTCCTTTGTCCACCGTACTCTGCGCTGGACATCCCCCATTGTGCGTGAGCCAATTACGAGGGTGAGGTGGGTGGATTTCATGGTCTTTTCCAACCTTGTATCAGTTCCTCACTCCTCACTGCCATCGGTTCTCACCCAGACTCACCTCCTAAATTCTCATGCAGTGTAACTGGAGACACTAACCTCGGTCCTGATGGAAAGAAGTTTTATGGCATTTCCATCCACAGAAAGCGTGGAATAACATGGTAATCCTGTGCGAAATATTTCCACTAGCAGTTGACATCCACAAACTCTCCTGAAGTTAATTTTGAGAGAGCTTTCTATGAGATAACCATGAGTCTTTCCTTGTTTTGTACTTCATGTCAGAGAGAAAACACACCTGAAATACTCTATTTTGTCTTCATAATTTGCAGACTTTTAAAGCTTTAGATACTTAAAGATGACCCTTCTGGGGTGTTTTGAACTCCTCTCTGTCTCTCTCTGAAGAATTTATTAAGTTGACGTATGACGCCCTCCCTTAGTTCCTATTTATTTCATTGTCAAGATTCTTGATGGTGTCTAAGTTGTGATTACAAAGAAGTATTATAAAATGTCAATGTGTAGATGAGATTTGGAAGGTCTGGGGGTTGGGAGGGGAGAGTCTTTAAATGGAGATGTCAGCTGGAGCCAATTTCAGAACGGCTCACCATTAAGATGGATAGTTCCAAAGCCGTGTGCCTCGGCTGGAAATTAAAAACCCATGGAATAACTGATTATGATTAATTTTAAGTACTTAGCCATGTGAAGCCAAATGAGAGCGTCTTTAAGACAAAGCTATTGATCTGGCTTTGTTTGGAATTGAAAAGATAAACTAATCAGATCCTGTGGGCGTCTTTGCAATGATGGGGAATGAGGACTTTTTTGTTGTTTCATCATAGGTTTTTAAGCTTCAAGTTTGAGAGACCTGGTGTACTTCGATACCAACTTTTTTTTTTCTAATAACAAACATCTGAATAGAGAGGGACAGTCCAATTCTGTCCCAGACAGGTGTTTGATGGGGTTGAGGGCACGGCAGAAAGTTACGGAAGTGGAAGGGAAGTTAGAGAGCCCCTCCGATGTAGTATAGAAAGTGTCTCTTCTTAAAGTCAAGGAAACAGACTCAGAGAGGTTGAGTAGCTTCGCCAAAGTCCCACTGCATCTGGGATTCACCCCCAGGTGTGTCTGACTGTAAAGCCCTTCCTTCTCCCACCAACAGCCTTGCTGGTGAGGTGAGATGACACCACTGCTAGTAGAGAGAACTAACATGTGGGCTGTCAGGTCGTCACAGCTGTTTCGTGGCAGCTGGTGACTTCCATTTCCTGGTCTCTTCCCAAGGAATTTTCTAATCCTCCTCAAGAATAGGGTAATATGCTCCTAGCAGCCCTTTTTTACAAAGGCTTTTTTGCAGGCAGGGAAAATCATGCCTATCCTTCTCAGCCCCTGCCTCTTGATAAGAGAAGCCCTAGGTTACTAAACTAGGGCTGGCATCCTCTCCCTAGCAGACACGCATTTGTTGCCGGTTCTGGGGTCAGAGTTTGGGTGAGGAGAGACCATCCATCTTAGGAATGACAACCTGACCTCCCTGGCTGTGGGTCTTGCCTTTTCTGTACCGGGAATTCTCGGCTTTCATCAGATTTCCAGCAGCTTGCAGCATCAGCATCCCCTTTTATTTCCCGTGATTCCTCTTGGAATCACCTTCCTCTCACACAACGTGGGGAGGCTTGCTCCAACCCGTCACTACTGTCTGCGGGGCCAGGTGAAAAGGAAGGTGGAAGGAGGACCTTTTACTCCTTCCTTTATGTGCCAAGGGACATTTTAATATATTCATTCATTTGTGTGTTCGACATTTATTCATTCTTCTGGAAGTCAGAGATATGTAACCTGGTGACTATCTAATTTTTTATTTTCGGGGGATGCTCAACAGATCCTACCCTTATCATTCACTGGATAGAAATCTACCACCAGAATTATTTTTAGAACCAAGCAATTCCAGAACTTGGAAAGGGGAAGTCACCCTCAACATACAGCAACCAACCCTTCATTTTCCAAACAAGAAAACTGAGGCTCCGAGGGCAGAAGGAACTTGCCCAAGGTCACAGCTAATTAGGGGCTGGGTCGGGACAAAACCACACGTCTCCTGACACAAGTTTTACTAGGCTTCCCCAAATCAGGCTTCCCCAAACCAGGGACAGCTAGAAGTGTAGCTTTGGGTGAGAACAATCAAAATGTTTTCTTGCAAAATTCAACTTTACTTTGAATGACCCCAAGATGATTCCTAGCTGACTTTCCCCCCTGGAAATCAGGTTTCCTTTGCTAGACCCCTTTGAAAATCCAGAACACAGAGAGGCAGCTACACATTTTTTTCTAGACAAGGTATATAGAGTGGGATTCTGGGGAGGGTCCGCCTCCCCTCATCTTTTCCCCCACTGTCACTTTAAGGTTACTGCCTAAAGTTTGGATTTAAATCTGAGATGAGATCCCAGGAGCAATAGCAATGACTGGACTTTAGCAGGCTGTTTCGCACTCCCCCCACTCCGGTGCCAAGGTCCCCTTCTGATTCTGGGTGATTCCAGCCGACCCCCTGTGCCGCCCCCTCTCATCTCCCATACCTGTAACCTGTCTCCTCACATGCCCACACTCAAACAGACTCTCCCTGAATGCTCTGCCAGGCGCTGGGGGGCTACTCCAGCCCATCTGTCTCACCCAGCAACAAATACCGCGGAGCATAGGAGGAGAAAGGGCTCAATTGAGACTTAATTAGCAGGAACCCCAGTTTGTGGGAGGTGAGAAATCACACTTTGCTGCCTGCAAACACTTTGGCCAAGGTGAGCCGGAGGGATCTCCCGGTTCCCAATTTTAATAGCACTGCAGCAGAAGATACAGAAATGCATCCACACGGACCCCCCTGCGCACACACTCGCCCTCTCTCCTCACACGGACACACACACGCACACAGGCAGCGATCGCAAAATCAACTCACAGAATCTCCAAATCGCGCAGCGCCCGGAAGGCTCCATCTTCAATGCAGCTGATGTGGTTGTTGTCCAGTTGCCTGTGGAAAAGCAAGGGGAGAGCATGAAGGCTGAGTGGGGGCAGCGCTGAGGAGCCGAGTGGCCCGGGCCGGGCGTCCCTAGCCACGGGAGCGCCTGTCCCTCCACCCCTTGCAGGCTCTGCTCCTCCCCGCCAGGAGCTCGCGCAGAGCCAGCCTGTCTGCCACGCTGCTCCGTCTCTCCTCTCTGACTGTCTGAGAGAACTACACAGACGAGCGCACCAAAGGCTGTCAGGTCTCAGTAAATATTAATTGCGCATTTTTTTTTTTTTTTTTTTTTAGGCAGAAGGGAGTAATTTCATTACATTAGGGCATCCAATCCATTACGAGCTCTTACCGTCATGTCACTGAAACAATTTCATTAAGCTAAAGGCCTGTAAATCATTGGAGGTCACTGCTCTGCCCTCCGCGACCTCCCAGAATGCTTTTTTCCTCTCTCCCTCTCCGTCGACTCCCTTTTACTGGAAGTTGCAGTCTCCTGCTCTGACACAGTGCTAAATCTCAAGGCTTTATCTGCCCAAGAGCGGCGAGGGTGCATGGGGAATATACCAATTCCAAATTAGACTCAACTAATCTAATTTTACAGTCTTTTTATTATTCTAAGCACCAAATGTCTGTGGTGGTTGATGCCTCTGTGCTTTGTTATGGGGCCCATCTGGTGGGTCATTCTATTGAAGCATTTTCTGACTAAATACAGATTCCCTCAAACTGCACCAACCATCAACATTAAAGAAATCCATTGATGGAAACGTTCCTGATGGGGGAAGAAAGGAATATCGTTATTGCCTTAAAGATGTACCACTTAAATTTAAATTGGGGAGAATTAAATGCACCTATTATAGGACTCCTTTTTTTATTTCCCTTTCCATCCTATGAGCATGAAAATAATGTCTTTTAAAAAGATGCCTTGGCTAATATACATTCTAGTTGGGGCTGAGGTATTTTAGTTGAGGGATAACAAATAGATGCCATTCTCTCTAAATCAAAATATATCTGATGTGTAAGGATATTTACCATGACCACACCCCAACTTAAATATTCTATATTATAAATAACTCATTTGATTTCTAAAAAAACCCAGATGTTATACAGAAAATGGTTATTAGCTCCAGATTGTCCATAGTGTTTTGCGTGCAGAACACACGAAGGTCTTTGCGGGGAGGGGGCAGAAAGAAGTATGGCTGAACTGCAAAACTCCCTTATCCCTGTATACTCTTTTTCTTTCTTTTGTCTCAGAAAAAATCAGCCCCTCTCAGGTGGAGAGATTTCCCGTGGCTGGACTTTTCATCTGTAACTTGCACTAACGTATCCTGAGACAACCGTCCACAAAAGATGTGTCAAAGCTACATTTGGTGACCCTCATGGGGCATTTTATATTCCGCTGAAGCAAGGTGGGATTCAAATGAAAATATTATCCTCATTGAAAAAACATATGGATGTAGGATTGTGTAAATGCACAGGAATGAAATACGTACAATTAGAGTGATGTGGGCCATCACGACAGACGGGCTCTGCCACAGCATCATGGGGAACCGAGTCATCTCAATAGACACTCACGATAGAAGATATCGGATATTTTTAATTTAAACATAGACAAGAACGGGTATCTCAAGAAGCAGAACCCCCTGCAGGTTGACGGTTCTATACCTATGTTCAAAGTTCTTGCTGATGGCCACTCGCACGGAATCGCAGAGTTCTCGCCACCCTGAAGTCTTCCGGAGTCTTTCTTAACGTGAATTTGCTGAGTATCCTTTTCATAGATTTTCCCTAAGTGTTGGGGCTGCCAATTCCCTGCAAAGGTTCTATTAAGGCAGCCTAGTACTGCGGCCCAGCTTCTAGATTTATCATTAGTTTAAGGGCCGATGAATCAACAACCATCGCCCCACGCCAAGGCCACCAAACCTTACCAAGCAGAAATGCAGTGGAGCTGGCTTTTGGCTCCCAGAAATTGTTCAATGAACATGCTGAATTCGGCAAAAACAGCACCATCCACCTAAGTAGAAACGTATCTAAATCATCAAATTGGGCAGTCTGGGGTAATGGGTAGAGATGGCAGTTTGTGGAGCATCTGCTTTTGTATGGACATTTCAGAGAGGTCTTTGCTATTAGAATATTACTTATTTGCTAGATTTGTGAAGTATTTTCTATTCCTTTTCTTTATGAGAGCACCAGAAACCAAACAGGATATTCTAAATGTACACAATTTTACAGGGCACGAATACAATCTGTAGGGGAGAATCTGTACAATCAGAGAAGAGAAAAAGTGAAGTGGCAAAAAGAAGTTAAAAATGGTGGCGCAAAGGAGATATGCAAAAGATTAAAAGAAAATCCTCTTCTCAATGTCCCATCAGGGTCCTGCAACCCAGGAGACTGAAGTGGTAAGGACAGAGAGTCTGAGAGAGGGCCCTGACCATTTTAAGGCTAAAAGTAGCAATGTCTAATATATTATCAATTATGTGATATTTAAATAGTTTCCGTGGGTGGCACAAGTCGACCCCTAGTTGTTTATTAGTAATGGGGAAAACTGAGCTTTAATATAAGCATCTCGGTGGGTGTATTTTATAGACTATTTTAGAACATATGAAACTTTCAAACGTATGAACATATGAAAAATTTAAAATATTTATCTTGAAGTATGCTTTTCTAGAAAACGTTTATTGTAACCAAGATTGTCTCCTCTGGTTCTAACCACAGATAAACAGTGTCCCAGCCTTGATAGTCAAAGAGCCATGCCCAAGATTTATCGTGTGTTATGCGAGTCCACAGGGGTACAAGGCCTATGAGGGGCCCCTCAAGCAGACGAAAACCTAAGTTGCTTTACTTCCCAGCTATTATATCTTCAAGGCAGTGAGCATCAGGAAGTTTGTAAAAAGCTCATTGTCTGCAATCAATCCTGATATATATAAGCTAGGTCCCTAAAACAAAGTAAATACACACTTGTTCAGACAAGGTTTCTTTTTCAAAATTACAGCTCAGAGGCACAAAAGTTAGTCCTGAAGCCCAGGAGATGGGAGGCGAGATAATGATGAGTCCAGCATTTCTCTGAGAGTGTTGGGAGTGTGGCGAGAACTAAACACACAGAGAATCTTCTTGAGCTAAGGCCAAAGCATTTGACTTAGCAGTTTGCTTCTGGGGGCCGATAGAGGCCGCCGTGTGTTCTAAGCTCTCAGGTCAAAGGTCCATATCATGCCTTTGAAACGGCTCATTCAAAGATCCTCTCAGAAACAACTCAAAAAAGCCCATGGCCCATTCTGCACAAAACGGCGTCGCTCAAGAACATGTGCAAAGGGAACTCTGGAAACGGGAGCAGAAAGAGCTCAGCAGTCTTAGGATGCCTCATAGCTCTCTTCTATTTTTCCTCGGCAATAAGAAGGGTATATTCGCACTGCTACTGAATCCTTTCTTCTTCCCACACAAAGCAACCTACCCTACTGCCTAGCACAGTGCGAGTGACTTCACAGCTGGCCACGTATGGCTGCAGAATGACTCCTTCTACTGACATTGTGGCAGGGCGGGTCTCAAACGACATGGAAGAAATCTCTAAGCCATGAGCCACACTGTCCAGCCTGTGGCCCTATGGTCCTACTACTAATAATGAATAATGACTGAGCATTCCTTCTATGACCACATGGGGGGCTATCTATCTGCCACACACACCTCTCCGAGGGAGCATCTGGGGAGGACTCATGGAATAAAGCAAGATTTCCATGGGCCCAGGGCAAAGAGGAGGAGCAGGAAGGCAGTGGATGGAGGGGGGTTGGCTATTTTTTGAAGGCAACTTTTCTTGTCCTCTACTTTACACAGAATACCAATTTGATTTGCACTCTCCGGCCTGTGAATAAGCCAAGAAGCCCCCAAACATTCATGATATTAAATTAACTGCTCTAATTTCCCTGGGCAGCCTGGATTTCGGCAAACAACGTGAGTGTTAAAATGATACCAGAGTCCATTTAGAAAGGAATCCTCAGACAAGAACTAAACGCAGACTCCCCGAGAGGAGCTTTCTGGCTACCGTATTTTTAAACTCTGAGAATATAAACAAGTCAGAAAGGAAAGCCAGCGTGAGTGAGGACTTAAAATAATCTCCACCAACAGCAGACACAGAGACAGCGCTTTCGTAAGAATTCCCATTTGTAAGGGTAATATTATCACAATTCATCTCTTTCAAAAGCAACTTCAAATTTCATAATTGAAGCAGGACAGAAATATTTTTGTGGTTCAGAAATTTAAAGAAGTATATCTAAATCATTAAAAAGGGTTTTTACAAAACTGATTACAATATTAAAAGCAATCTACCACCATGACCACAACAAGAGAAGAAGAAAGAAAATTTCATGATTTCAATGATGTATTTTAGTCCCCAGGAGGAATACCTTGAAAATAGAAATCTCTAGAAACAGGAAGAAAAGTAGAATTTGGCTCAGGAAGAAAAGTAGAATTCCCAACAAGTTATCTAGATGCAAGGTCTACATACCAGGGTACATCCATCCAGATGTTGGCTTCTCGTCCAGATGTTCTGGGGGGCCCCAGGCATCTCAGCCCAAGGATGGTTTAACTTAGCCTCAGGGCGCTGTCGCTCCGGGCCCCAAATCTAGCTGCAGCGTTTCGCTGTAGGACTATAGCTGGAGTAGCTGCAGTCAACCTCCTGCTAAACGGGAGAAGCTGCTGAGGTTCAGCACCCTTTGGAGTGAGACAGTTTGCTAATTCCTGAGCAAAACCATCTACACAAAATGTGCAAAATAAGTGGAAAGACTTCTGCATGAAATTCACAAGGGAAGCCTTACTAGAAAATCAACACAAGTCTATGGTCTCGGAAGCCAACGATTAATTAACCCATAACAGCAACTGAATCTTGTGAGATGTTCACACTGTATTAGGTACCCAGGATACAGAATGAAGAGTAAGACAGCCATGGAAAATATGGGGAAGAAGGTTACTACTTGAGGTTTTCACATTTCAACTATTTTAAAAGGTATAAGAATTCTAAAAAGGAAACTAATTTGAAATTATTTTTGATGAAATATATATGTTCATACCACATACATTTCGAAGTGCACTTCCCTCTCTACACTAAGGAGAAATAGAATGTTGCAACTACTTTAAAAAAAAAAAAAAAAAAGAAACCCCGGGGAAGCCCTGATTTCTTAAAACAAGCCAGAAGACAAAACCTGAAGTAGCCTTGACATGCTATTTCTTTTCTCTCCATTATTCAATTGTCCTTTAAGCAGAAAACAAGAAATGTAGTAGTGCTTCTGAAGGTTGTTTTTTCATGACAGTTTAACATTCTAAAAAAAAATCATTATTGAAGAACAAATTATAGAAGCATTTGTCTGCTGCTGGCTGGGGTCTTCAAAAGAAAAAAAAAAAGAAAGCTCAAGGTTATTTTAACTGGCAAAAGGAAAAAAAAAATTATGTTCAAAAGAAACACGTACGCTTCCTATAATTGAGGACTGGTCACACTTTGTAGGCAAATCAAACACTTGATCTGAGCCACAGTGTGCTAATGAATTGTCACTACTTCTCATCATTAAGGAGCTACTGTAATTCCACATTAAAATGACATCTCAAACGAGCAAAAAGAGGTGAATCTATTATTTTGCACATTTTGTACACTTGTCCACCAGACCCAAGAATACACGCATATAGATATGTTTACTGATCCATGAATTATTTATGTATCCACAAAGATCCCTGTCTACAGAACTGACAAATTCACGCTTATTTTTGCTACATAACAACTACATGTAATCTCTCCTGATTGTATGCATGTAAATGCAAATGTATATTATGAAATGGGTAAAGTAAGTGATTGCTGACTTACAAAATTTATCATGCTTGTATCCAGTCATATTTACAGAGATATTTAGATAATTAAGTGATTGTTAGCATTCCGAAGACTTCAACCAACCAAGCCTACTTTGTAAAGGACAGAGCCCTAGGTTAATTAAGCTCTCTGATCAGAAGATCCTGCCTAGAACTTAGTTAAAAATTGAAGCATGAATCTATTTTAACAAGCATTGTTACACAGACTTTGCTGCACGGCTAGTAATACCTTTTATTTCGTGTATATCATATTGCTGTTCAACATATGCAACTTCTCCACAGAATAACTGCATCCACACCAGTGGATGCTCCTGAAAGCAAGCTCTGCAATCATGCAAACACAGATGATGGATTAGCACCAGAGAGGCACGCCAGACCTTGGAGAATAAAAGGGTGTTTTACACATCGCTGGGAAATATCAATAACTCCACTTCTGTGTTTACATAGTTTCCGGTTTGTTGGGGATTTGGCAAATGAATTTGTGCTGAAAAATGCAGGGGGAAAATCCCTGCAAAGCAATTTAGCACGAAGGATAGTTGTTGGAAAGAAGCTGAGTTCCCATTTAATTTGGACAAGTTTCCATTTGAAACAAATTTCTGGCATTTCTAGATAAATAAAACAACAGCAAAAAACAAACAAAAAACAAATCAAACCAAAACACCTCCTGTTCATGATGAGAGAGTTTCATTTGTTTCCCAGGAACTTTTAGATCAAGGGACCAAAGAAGTTTGGTTATTGTTTGCAAAATGTGCTGTCATGTTTTGAGGCATGCTTCAAATCCACCCTTTCTTGTGTCCGCCTGATACTAAGACCAAAGGGATAGCTAGGACGTCCGCCTTGCCAAGGGCTGCCTGCAACCCTCCCTGTTTTAGTGCTGAAAGGACTGTGACCCGTCCTGGGAAGCCCAGCAGTCCCAGGCGAACCATAAGGGCTGTTCATCCCTGGTGCTGACTCCATCGGAAATAGATTTATTCTCAGCACATCATTCCTTCACCAGCGTCCCTAAACCTAAAAATATCTGTTGATTCACAAACTCAGCTTTCAGTTATGTCAGCTCTAAAAGGCTCCTCACTGAATCTACTGCAAAACAGGCTCTCCAGTTACAAACACACCTACAACTGGGCTGGTGGGAGCCCTGAGAGGAGCTGAAATGTTTAATGTGCATTCTCAACCTTCCTCATTGGGAATCAAGATCTCTTTGTAAGACGTATCCGTGTCATGAATACTCAGAGGCCGAACAAATAAAAGGCTGTCTCCATAGTGATTGGGGCAGGTTGGTGGTTTCCCTAGTTACACTCTTGAGTGATAACCATCTGGGGTTCCTCCCTGGCAAAGACGAGAGGGAGTGAGAAACTGGAAAGATGAAATGTGCTTTTGCTACCGGGCCTGAAAAGTTATCTCCCACATCTCTGTTCTTCATTCCTTTTAAAAAAATTGACCAGCAAAAACTGTAGTGAGTTTTTAATTTTTTCATCCCCATGGGGGTTTCAGAAATTTTTTTGTTGGACTCCAGAGATAAACTATTCCAGCTGCGTGAATATGACCAACGAGCAGCAACCAGAGCAGAGTATTTCCTCCTTGACCCAAATGGCATAGGAGCCCAGGTGGACGGCTGGTTTTCATTCAAATGTAGGATCATAAGCAGGACTTGAAGTCATGGATCTCTCCCTGACAGAGCATGAGGCTGCACCACAGGCGGACAGGGATGGCATCTTAAGATTTCCAAAGATCTTTGTTTCCACTTAAGAATTACATTGATCTCTCATGTAGAAATTTAAGACTTTCTTGAATTTATTCCCACTTCCAACCCATACTAAGTTTCAACATTTGCTACTCATTTTTTATAAAATGAAGCCAAGGTTTCCTGTAAATGTTTCTAGGGTGTGAATGAAGTGATTCACATCTGCCCCAGGGTGCCCAGACGGCGGGACGTCTCCCCACTGGTCCTGGAGGAAAGAGCATTGAGTCAGAGAAGATTATTCTCGAGTCTTGAGGCTCTGGACTTACTCAGGACCTGTCACTCCTTTCTTCTTTCCTATTTCTCCCTTTTGGAATGGAAGTGTCTGTCCTATGCCTGTCCCAATATTGCATTTTGGAAGCACACAATATGTTTGTTTCATAGGTTCACAGCTGGAGAGCAATTTTTCATAGCTTGAGTCTCACCCATATGTGATTTAGATGATATTCAGATGAGGCTTTGGACTTTAAAGTTGATGCCAGAAGGAGCATAGGTCTATTGGGATGGAAAGAACACATTCTGCATGTGAGAAAGACATGAATTTTGGGGGGCCAAGAGCAGAATGCTATAGACTGAATGTCTATATAATTCATATGCTGAAACCTATCCCCCAAAGTGATTGTACTAGGAGGTGGGGCCTTTGGAAGGTGACTGAGTCCTGAGGGTGGAGCCCTCATGAATGGGATTAGTGTCCTTATAAAAGAAACCCCACGGAGCTCCCTTGCCCCTTCCATCATATGAACTTACAGTGAAAAAAACAGCTGTTTAGGAAGCAGACCCTCAGCAGACACAGAATCTGCTCGTTCCTTGATCTTGGAATTCCCAGCCTCCAAAACTCTGAGAAACAAATTTCTGCTGTTTTTAAGCTACCTAGTTTATTGCATTTTGTTATAGCAGCCCGAACTGACTCAGAGACCATCCATGCCCCCATGTCTCAATTTCTTCATCTGTAAAATGGAGACAATAACAATTAGCCCAAAAGGAAGTTGTGAGTATGAAAGTAATGGGATGCATGCACTCTGAAAACATATTTGTGGCATTGCTTAATTTTCTTTGCTTTGAAATAAATAATATTAAATACAGGAATTCATCTTACATAATCTCTAAATTCTCTTTTAGCTCTGAAGTTATGTGACCTGAGGTCAATTTCTTATGAGATTCTTAAGAAAAAGTTCCTGTTCATCTTACTCAGATCCTTCTGCGATTTGAGTCTATCCCTTTATCCCTTGTCCTTCCGTCCCAGACCAAAGAATCTATTATTTGAGATATTCAATATATTCTTTCTCGACTGAGGGCAGCAGTTCAGACTCACATGCTTTTTGTACTTCTCCAGCTGATATGAGATTAAAATACAAGAAGCCATAAAAAACCTATGGCAAAGAAAATAAAAATTTTCGCTTACTGGGAGAATGATGTCAATATAGGCCCATATTCACAATTCCCACGGGCAAGAACCATCAAGGAGAGTAATTCCAAAATTTAACCCCATTACTTGGTGGCCATTTTCAATTAATAACCAATCAACTAATGTACTGAGCTCCTAAAATAGTCAAACGCCACATCATCATCTATGGTCTACCATTTCTTAACCTTAACATTTTTTAACCTGCGCACAAGCCTTCAATGACTACTTCATGCACTGTAACAACAACAACAAAAACACAACCATAATAATAACTGCACACAGTATCTATTCACCGTTTATTAGTCATCAAGCATTGAGCTGAGCATCTCAGATGTCTAATCTCAGTTGGGGCTCACAACACCACGATCCCTACATCACAGAAAAGGAAAGTGAGGCACTGAGAATTCTATCTCTAAGCTCAGCCTTGAACCCGAGTCTGTCCATGAGCATCTGGACTACGCTGATGCTGCTTCTCTGTAAACAGCCCAGATTCCTCAGCATGGCATCGCTCCCCTCTTCTCTACACAATATGTACCAAGTACTTGCACATTTCTGTGCCTCATTTATGCTGGTAGTTTCCCATCCTCCATTTGGGAAATCCCTTCTCATCCTTCAAGGCTCCCCTCAGAGGCCACATCCTCTATGAAACCTTCCTGGACAAACTCAAGAAAATGAACTGCTCTCTCCAAACCTTCCTGACCCTTTGGTCATCCTTCCATTAAAGCACTTACTTCTCTGCAGTAGGATTAGTTGTAAACATACAAAGGAACCAAAGTTCAGAGAGGTTATCTAGCATCTTTAAGGGAATTCAGCTAATATATTAGAAAGTCAGGTTCAAACCTGTATTCCTGATCCTGGAGCCTCGGGGCTTACCCACCATGCTATCCCACCTCTCTCTAATTTTCAAAATGCAAAGATAGGGAAGCTGTACTATGACTGTGTGGTTTAACTCAGTTACCTTATATTAGGAAGAGTTTGGTGAGAAAAGTCAGGGTTTGGTCTTGGCATATGTCACTGGGATCCAGCAGCTTTCACTGGCCTGCAAGTGTTCTGACTCAGAAAGTGGTAGGTAAAGTCTGTACACTCTACAGTGTTTCCTCACTGTCCCCTGTGTGTCTCTCAATTAGATTCTCTGGGAGTCCCAGTTCATTTGACTTTTGGGACCACTTGGGGAAACAGACTGATTTAGCTCCAGTTGCTGGGGATCATGGGCAGGCACCTGCAACCTCAGGAGATGCTGCAATTCCAGGTCATCTGCTGGGACCCGATGAGCAGCCTCCTGACGAGGCCAGGACAGCTTAGTGCTTTCTTGAGCCGGGGGAGGCACATCCAGGGAAACGGCTCTCTTTGCTCCAGGCAAGTGGCAAATTGCACAGATTTTAATCAGTCTCTCCTGGGCACTGCCTTCCCCAGTGGTGACACAGGCTTGTCTTCCAAAGGTATACAAGCTGCGGGTCCTGAAACAACTGGGCAGCGCTAACCAGGTCGTGTACTAGGATGTGTGGGGTCAGTGTCCATTAGCGAGGCGTCACTCAAAGGCATCTCTGTGGCAGCAGAAGCCAATTAAAATGTGTCTTGTAAGCTCACTGTAAGGGGATATCAAGGTCCCTGTAATTAACTACTGAAAAAAGGGGCATCAAAACTCAGCAACATGGGCAGTGCTGATAACTACATTTAATCCAGCGAAAGCACAGCACTGAAATACTCTAGGAAAAGGCCAGCTTCATTTCCTTTACTATTTCTTTTAATGAATAATGAACGTCTGGACTCACAGGCAACACGAGAACAGGGCAGGATCTATCGAGCCCATGGCTGCACCTGCCCCCAGTGCCTGGTGCATAGAAGGTGCTCTGTACAAAACCCTAGTGGGTCACAATGAGATGCCACTTTAAACCCACCAGGATGGCCATAACCAAAAAGATGGAAAGCAAGTGCTGGCAAGGATGGAGAAACTGGGGCACTGCGGGTGGGAATGTAAAATGGTGCAGCCGCTCTGGAAAATAGTTTGGTGGTTGTTCAAAAAGTCAAACACAGAATTACCTGACGACCCAGCAATTCCACTCCTAGGGATGTGCCCCAAAGAATTGAAACAGGTGTTCAAACCAAAACCTGTACGCAAATGCTCTTCACAATGGCCAAAAGGCAGAAACAACCCAAATGTCCATCAATGCATGAATGGATAGACAAATTGTGGGCTATACATACAATGGAATATTATTCAGTCGTTAAAAGAATGAAATACTGATACATGCTACAACATGAATGAACTTTGAAAACATTATACTAAGTGAAAAAAGCCAGACACAAGGGGACACATATAAGATTCCATTTATGTGAAATATCCAGAACAGGTAATCTATAGCAACAGAAAACAGATTAGCAGTTGCCAGGGAGTGGGGACACGGGGGGCATGGGGAGTGACTGCTTAATGGGCATGAGGTTTCCTTTTGGTGCATGAAATGAAAATGTTTGGGAACTAGACAAAAATGATGGCTGCCCAACATTGCGATTGTACTAAATGCCACTGAATTGTATGCTTGAAAATGGTTAATTCTATCTTATGTAAATTTTACCTAAAAAAGAAAATAAAAGAGATGGCTCTTTCTATGACAGGGAAGAGCTTTATGAGAGCATCACATCGTGAGGTAATTTCCCTGTGACAACATCACAGAGAAAGGCAGGGAGGCCCAGGGCCAGATCTTATGCTGCGTACAATCAGGCAGCAAACCCAATTCTGTCTGATATGAAGAGAAATATCATGGTATTTGAAGAGCAATGAGAATGAAGGAGCGAAACATGGGGGGAATTAATCCACCTACTTTTGGGGATTATTTATAGCAAATTTTAAAACTCTTTCTCCTAGCTTGCTTTGGGGACACTACCAGTCACTCCACACTCAGGAAAAAAATAAAATTGGTTTAAGCATGGAAAATAAGGACGGTAAAGTTGATGGAAGGGGGAAAAATCACCTGCTAGACTCCCAAGTCAAATATAAAATGTCGTGGGATTAGCCACTATTTTGTATTTTCCACACCACTGCTCCTCCTCTCCATCGGTACCCAGCACAGATAACTCAGTAGATTGTATTTGCATTTCACAAGCTGAGTTCCTCATTTTCTTTTTGCCTCCTCAGATTGGTTCTTTGGCTTCCCTCTCTGAGAAGGCTAGAAACAGAGCCCAGCTGTCACTCTCGGGGCAGTGAGAGGAGAATCTCTGACCAAAGATTCTTCCATCGTCGGCCCCTGGTCTGGGTGGGCTATACAAACTCCACGGGCACGGCTCATGAGGAAGGGATGGGGGTGAGGGCTGGGTGAAAATGGTGAGTCATTTTCCCTACTGCTTGTCTCCAAATTCTCCCAGGACTTTAGAGCAGTCACATTGGTCTCATGGAGCTGAATAAATCCATAAAAGTGGGACCAGAGGAAGAGGCCAGAAGGACAAAGGAGAGAAAGGGCTGGAAGTCGGAGGGGCCCCACTGAGACGATTCCCACTTGGGTACAAGGTGAGGGCCAGTTCTAGCAACAGATTTCCACATCTCAGCCTTTCTATTGTGGCTACTGCTCTTTAGCTGGCCATTTCAAGCCCAAAGACAGCTTCTAACTCCTTCCCTGATTCCAGAAAAGGGAAATAAGGACATGGCTCACACTTCAGAACTGTGGATAAGAAGCATTGCACTGGGGGAAGAAAGAAAAAGAGTGATTCTCTTTTTCTCATCTGCCAGCAGTAGAGTTTTATCTAAAATGGCATGGTCTGGAGGAAAAAATAAAAAGTTTGTTTGCAAATGAGATGAGATGACAAGGATCTTTGACCTTGCTGGATCTTGACGTTTGGCCTAAATTCTCTGGGTTAAAATCTCCCTAGAAGAAAACACGGTATGAAGTAGATGATTTCTATACCCTCTTTGGAACTGACATTCAGGGCTGCAGAATCTTAGTCCAGCCCCTGAGCCCTCACATGAGGATCTTCTCATTTTGTTGTTACAAATACTACCTGAGGAGTCAGATTTCATTTTTAATGCAGTATGTTGAGAATGCAAATATGAGTTTCCTCTTGTCTGGAACAGTCAAGATGGAGACCCTCCAATGCATTGGAGGTCTGAACAGTAGGTGGGAAAAAAAATACACATATGAAGGAAATGTCATATTAACTTCTGCCAAACTGGTCCACGGAACCGCACCAAGCTCAGAGGCCCTCAACAGTGACTATCGGGATGAGCTTCATGTAGTGTTTCTTAGGTAGGACAAGTCCGGCTCTCTCAAGCTTCTGGATGCTTATGGAGTTAGAAATAAGGGGTCAAGCTGCTGTGGCTCCTTCTACCTTGTCTCCTTGAAATGTCTCCTCTTTCCAGTTAGAAAAAGCATGTCTCAGAAACAGCATCTTTCTCCCTCCCATTAGTCACAGAGATGACTTTTGAAAAGCATTCAGTCATTTTTACAGTGGCCTCAGAATGCTAAGGCTAGACTCCCCCATCAAACAGGGCACTGGCAAAATGAGAGCGTAGTAGAGGGAAAGACAGCCTCCGAAGACGGAAGAGGAGGAAACCGTCCTGGATGATACCTTCACACTGAGTGATTCACTGAGAAGCTCCTGGGAGGTGCAAGGGCACAGAGAAAGCCTTGTAGGACTTTCCAAGATTCATCACTAAAGTACATTAGAAATGTGACCCCTCTCTTCCTCTAGAAATGATCACTGGACTCACACTGCTCCTTCTAGCAAGTTCACCCTATTTTTACACCCCAGCTAAAGGCTAATTCCTTCACAATCTTTGGTTTAGGAACAGCAAGGCCCTTTCAAGTTGGACCTCAGGGGGGAAAAAATGCTCATTTCCAGGTCAGAAGTGTGGTTTCCTCAACAGTCCAAATTCCACCTACACAGCGTCCTGGCCTTTGTCCACAAAGTCCTTGGAAAAGCAGCCTCCCTCACTTACCCCTTATCAGCTTTCTCAGCTCCCTCAGCTCTTGCTGGCTTTCTGAAGTCTGTGCCCGAGGGTACAAATGGATGAGCCTGAGTCTTCTTATACTTCCTCACACTAACTCTATTTGTTTTTCCCTTAAAAAATTCCTTTTCAAATTCGCCACCCAAAGTTTCAATTGCCCATCCCAGGTTCCTCACATCCTTTGTTGGGCACTCACATCCTGGGACTGACCTCAGCAGAGGGCAACACATCTACATCCCAATGCACTTTGGTACCTTGGCCCTGGCCAGACTTGGTGCAGGGGGTTAAAGATTCGCATGTGAAATGTGGAAGGGAGTTGTCGCTGCCCCGAGTGCTCTCTAAACAGAGGGCGAATGAAGCTCGGGGTGGGGTGGACCCAACAGTCCCCAGCCACAATGAGTGACGCCATCTCACAGGACTTGAAGACTGAAAAGTCGGAACCCATCCCATCAGAGGAAAGGGTTGACTAGTCAGAGCTAACATTTCCTTTGTCTGTGATGGATAGCCACTTTGGAACTATTTCCTGTTCAGATTTTTCCTTTGGTCAGCATTGCAGTGGAAGCTTGGCAGGGGTGGGGGGGGGGGGTGTGTGGAGGGATGGGGTCCATTTCGGTCGTGATGTTCTATACGAACTCCTCAAGAAGAGTGCAGGACCAGAATTGTGTCTGTACAAAGGTTTGCATTAACTGTAATGAAGCAAATGACAAAATCAATAAAGCGGGAATTGCGCGGCTGTCATAAAGATGATGTAAATCCAGGGTTCACGATGGTTATGAAGCTATTTAGAATTGTAATTAAAACCAGCACCATTTTTTTCAAGATAAAAGCCCCTTTGACAACCATAAATGCAAGCTACAGGAAATTTTCAACAAATATATTCAAAATTAATGTATGGCACAAAGATGGCATAAATTAACAGAGGATAATCCATAAGCCCAGGTTTCAGAATGTAAGAGCACTGAGTAAAGAGATTTCGATTTCACGTTTGGTTTTCAAGCAATGTGGTTTTCAATTTTAATCAAGTTAAAGCTTGACAGAGCACTTAGAGACTCTGAATGAATGGCATATTTCTGACAACTACTTTTCAATGAGACTGAAAATGCTGTCTCTATATTTGCCCAACTTGAGATCTGACGGCATTTGCTATTTTATGCATCCCACACATTTCAGGAAAGAATCTAGGTGCGTGTGTGTGTGTGTGTAGGAGAAGATGACCTTTTTGTTTCATTTGGCAGTGGGAGCAGGACGAGGTGGGGGAGGAAAAGGACGGGATATCCAAGTCTTCCAGTCCTGATGAGCTATCTTCCTTGAACTTATTTTCTGAGCCCTGCTTGCAGACTAACACTGAGACTTCTAGGGAAACATCCACTCACCTAACTTCAGGGCATCACCGTTTGCTCTTAGGTCATTGGCAATATCACCTACAATGGCCTTCAGCCCTGCTGAAGGGGAGTCCAGCTCTTGGGACGATTACATCCGTAGAGTCATAGAACGTCAGTGTTGGAAGCAATCTTAGAGATCATCAGGTCCAAGTCCACCATTTTTAACAGAAGAGGAAAGTGAGGATCAGAGAGAGGAAGAATGACTTAAAATCCTAAGATAGCATTTGGCAGAGTAGTCAGGACTCGATCACTAACCCCATAAGTCACGCTATTTGGGGAGGGAAGAGTGACATATGATACACCAGTGAAAGACACAAGACAGTAAGTGATGGTTAAATTGTATCCTCAAATCTGAAATGCCACTAGAATTCATGGATGACTGATTCTTTCAATCCATTTTGGGCTTCAAGAATGGTGAGGAGGTAGTGGGGCTAATGAGTAGGACTTGAGGAGGTATTTAGGGGTGTATTAACCATGTTTTATTTTCTGTGTTTGATGATGGTTTGATATCTTGGGGGGGCCTTGCTGACTGGGAAGAGATTGCCCCTCCCACAGCTAGTTAATTCCTAAAGCTAGTAAAAATTTGTTCGTTAAGCCTGTTTTTCATAGAAAAACCAACCAATCCTGAGTCCATATCCCCAACCACCTCCTTTATCTAACTCACACCAAGTCAGTATTTTCCCTGCCCTTCATCACCCCAGGGCCAGGTATCAGACCACTAGACACAGTCCCTCGGCCCCAAGGCCTACTGAAATTATTCAAACTAGCCAATCCCAAGCTGTTTACTATGCGCTGCCTTGACTTTCCCAAGGAAAGCTCAACAAAGGCTGTGGCTTAGGCCTTCTCCTCTCTCCTGCTTCTGCCTCCTGCCTCTGGTGCTTCCCCATGTGGCCTTGCATGGGATGGCATGCCTCTCATTTCTAGGGGAGCTCTGGGTAACAACGAACTTTTCTTTCAATGGCACTGACTTCCCTGTGTCATCCCTCAGTCACCCTTATAAATTAAGACCTGGGCACAGGTCAAGGGGACCCAGGTTTTGGCCATAATTCCTGCCCACTGTCTGAACGATTCTGGACCAGTTTAATTGCCACATTTTTAAAAGGAGAGGTATGGACTGTATTTTCTTCAAGTCTTTTCTAGCTTGGTAAGTCAATGACTCTAAGTAGAGTGGCCTGAATTCTGAGTCCTCAATTCAACAGGCAGAGAGGACGGCTGCAGTAGAAGAACCGCATGCTAGCCAAACCACTTATTATAAAAGCACAGCTCATACTTGTCTCGGTCATAAAATGGGCAAAGAAAGGAATTCATTTTAGGAAATCTAATTGCATTAAGGAGCTGATTCCAGAAAACGGTCTTGGATTGATAGTCTACTGAGAAGGCTGGTTTTCTGTGATGAACAATCCAGCAGAGAAAACTTGCACATCCACAACTAAATTATACTGGTGACAGCAGGATCCCCAAACTGCATATGGGCCATCTTAATCACTAGAAAGGTGTAGATGCTGTGAAGCAGTTTCACAATGGACCTAAAAGGAAGCTGAGTGCCAGCCCTCACTTTAAAATGGCCTGAGACAAGTAAAGAGGACCCAGGAAGGTGTGATTGTTCAAAATCTGAGACACACAATAACGAAGCCTCTCAAAATTCAAAGCAGGAACGCCTAGCTTGGGGGCCTTGGGATTTTTGTGTACGGGGCAAAGATGAACCCTTTTTAACATTAGCAGCTGGCGAGCGGCAGCAAGAGCATCACTTGATGGTACTGTGGGAGATGTAACCAGGAGAGATCGGCCTTCTCTTTAGAGAGAGAACAAAACAGGACCATTTCGAAAGTCGGGTTAAAGTTGAGAACCTTGGCTTTGTGGTCTATGTATTTTCCCCATCACTGGAAAACGTGCCCAGGGCTGACACTGGGTCAAAGGCATCCTTTGGGATATATAAAATAAGACATGAGCAGTAACAGGCAGATTAAAGGGAATGGGGGCAGGAGCATTCTGCTTAAGGAAACTTTTGGAAAATCCCTTTTGTTTTGACCCCTGTGAAATGTCTTAAAGTTTGAGTGCAGAAAACCCCAGAAACTGATTATAGTCAATTGAGGTTTTCCTGCCTGGGTGTCCTCCTTACTCTGTTGTTCTAGGGTGAATCACTGCCATGCCCTCCTCCCCATGCATTCCTCTCTTGTTCATAACTGAAAGATCATCAAAGAGAAAGCCAAGTTTTATCTTCTTCATTGTCTGGCGTGCTGGGAGCAAAGAAGGACAAAAATGCTACGCATGAGACACTCGTACTACGAGACCGCAAGTGTTCCCAAGCCCAAATTAAATGCAGCCTGTTCACGACACCACAATTTTGATTTGCTTGACAACTGAATAACAACTCCATGCTTGTATCTTCCCAATGAATCAATGTGCTGGCTTCTTTCAGTGACCACACAGAACCAGGGGCACATTTTGAACTTGGGTATGGCATCTTTTTTTTAGAAAGAAGCAAGCAAACGTTTGCGGGTTTGCGAGCTGAATATGCTCAAATAGACAAAAGCGATATTCAGCCAGTGATCTAATTGACATTTTAGGGGCCGGCCCAACAGCAGGCAAATTCATTTTCCAAAGGTCATGGGGTTGGCTGCTGGTGATTCGTTGTTGAAAGATATCTCAGGGCTGGTCAAGGCCACAATCAAAGATGCCCGTGGAATACAAATAATTCCCCTCATTCAAAACAGGCAGCCAGGACCGGGGGGTCAATGTGGTTGTACTTATGCAAATAGTAATGATCACAGTTTCCAGTTACAGAGGCTCAACCGTGACAGGGCAGGCTGCACAGGGCATGGTTGGCTCAGAGCCTTGTGAGTTCTTGCTCAGAAAAGCACACTCTGGTATCTCATGCTAGAGAATCAAGTGAAACGGGGGCACTCCCATCCTTTGGGCTGATGGATTTCTTTAACTCACAAAAAGATTTTTATTAGGTAAGTATGCACACATGATGAAGGACAGTTCAGAGAGCTTGAGAGTCTAGGGTGAAAAGCACCGCCCCTTCTGCCCTGTGCCTCCAGTTCTGCACTCCGCCTCCCCAGCAACTCTTATTAGAGTTTTCTATAAATTTGTCCACTGATACTTCACATATATAAAAGCATCTGAGAGCCAATATAAGCACACTGTTTTAAAAGCACAAATGGTTATAAACTGTACCGACCACCCGGCACCTCATTTTCTCATTTGTCAGCTCTGGATACTGATCTGTATCACATACAGCATCCCCCGCTTTTTGAAAGTTACTTTACGCCACTTCGCTTTTACGAGACTATCTATTTTCACTAACTGAAAGAAATCTGAAGAGGATTTTCACTTTTACAAAAAAAAGGCAAAAAGTAAAAATAACGTTCACAGTCCGTTCTTCAGTGAGCCCTTACAGAGGCAGCGTGCACCCCCAGGCGCAAGAATGGCGCCTCCCAGCTTCTTCCCCCGGAACTACACCCAGCGTCAAGCCGCCATAGCTTTGAGCAGCGTCTGTGAGCATCTGTGCTTCATCTCGATTCATCTTGTGCGCCCATTAGCAAGATGTGTCCTAAGGTAATCGCTTCTCCACTTTACGCCATTTCGTCTTAGGAAAGGTTTCACAGGAACGCTCTACTTTTGGAGAGTGGGGAAACCCGTATAAAGGTCAGTCTCATTGCTCTTGACTTCCCTATAATCATCAGTGAATGACGCAACATGATTCATTTAACTAGTCTCCTATTGATGGGCTTTTAAGCGGCTCCCAAGGCATTTTCTCTATAAACAATGCTTACCTATACATCTTTTGGGGATTTGTATGAGTTTACCTTTAAATAAATTCATAAAGCTTAAATGGATGGATTGAGGGGTATGTGCAATTTCAGTTTTGATAGCTGTTGCCAGATGGCCTGTGAAGAGCATCATACCAAACGACACTCCCAGCATCAGTGTAAAATACTGCCCACACCTTTGCCAATTCAGTGTCCTGTGAATTCGTACCAAACACCCAAGAAATCTCTCTAATCACGTTTAACTTTCCTGGGGAGAAGCTGGATGCACTGCCCTGGAATCAAGACAGCCATGGCCAAAATATATTGATTAAGGCTTTCTCTCCCAACTTATGTCAGCTTTCTAGAACAACGGGCAGAATATAGGACAGGTTTTCCCTACTCTGGTATTTGTTGTCGTTGTTAGGTAATGTATGGTCATTGTAAAAATATTGGAAAACAGATAAAGTAAAAAATAATAATAAAATCACTCAGGTATTTACTCAAGAGGAATGAAAAATATGCCCACGAGACTCATATAAGTGAATGTTCATAGCAGCTTTATTCATACTAACCAAAACTTGGAAACAACCCAAATGCCTATCAATGGAGGAATGGATAAATGTAGTATATTCATACAGTGGAGTACTATTCAGCAATAAAAAAGAACAAATTACTGATAGACAATACAAAATAAGACAAATTCCAAAATACTATGCTGAATGAAAGAAGCTGGATACACAAGACAACATACTGTATGATTCTGTTTATACAAACTAGTTCTACAAGCAAAACTCGGGCAACAGAAAGCAGATTGCGGTTGCCAGGGTCAAGACTGGGCGAGGGGACTGAATGGATAGAGGTAAGAAGCACATTGTGGGTGGCGGTCACGTGGCTACATACTTGTCAAAATGCATTGAACTATAGAGTTAAAATGGGTGCATTTTATTCTAAGTAGATTATACCTCAATAAAGTTGATTAAAAAAATAAAATTGTCTAAAAAAATAAAATCATCTAAATTCCTACCACTTACAGTCAACCATTGTTAACATCTTGGTTTGCGTCCTTCAGACTTTACTTTCCATGCAAATATATGCACTTATAAAACCAAATTCACACTTTTAAATGTATCTTTCATTTTATTTTTTTAAATTAAATGGGAACATATGGTTTGGCAATTAGACTTTTGAAAAATCTTAATGATGTCTTGGCTAGATTCTTTAATACTTTAAATCCTTATCTCAAACGGTTTTCTTGTTCCTGACAGAAACAGCAGTCAGCTTTACCTTCCCACCCATCCCAGCAATAGATGAAAAATAGTCATGTAGAGTAACCAGGCTTGAGGAAGCTCTGTGAGTTTTGGCACCCTCTTTTAGATGCCTTTTTCCTTCTCCTGCAAGATGTGTGGATTAAACCAGCCTCAGGCAGATGGCAACCCGCTCACGCCCAGCCGGGGTCACATTTCATGGGGCAGCATAGTGAGCAAAAACAAGGCTGCGCCAGACTCATCCACAGCTCGTCAGGCACTCACAGGGAGAAACCCAAAAGAGGTCCAAAGAAAACCAGCAGTCCTCCACCCTCCACTGTTTAGGGAGACAAAAGCCTCAAAGTAACTGAAAGGGAGCCTTTGTTCTCTGGCTCTGCTCCAGAGGAGGCCCTCCCACGTCCTGCAATCCATTGTCAGGACAGGGGACCTCCTCCACTGACAACATTCCAAGGGGTTGACAAATTAAGAGCAACAAAGGCGAGGACACTGGACACAAAAGGAGTCCATATGAGCCCCAACTACCGCCTCTCTCATCCCCAAAGGCACACAGGGACAGTCCAACACAGACAACAGACACTGGCCCAGCACGCCTGGCGTGGGCTTCCCCCTTTTTATCCTCCAGGGCTCGTAACTCTCATTTTAATTCTGGATTGATGTCTCACTATTGTTTTAAGAAACACTTAACAGTTTGAGTGAGATTAATGTAGGTTCAAATTTCGGCTCTGCTGTGTGATCTGGCAAACCACCTAACCTTGCTGAGTCTAAATTTCATCTTTAAAAGAGGGACAATCCCACTAACCCCATCGGGTTGTTATAACAATTAAATGAGATAACGATAACACTTGAAGTGCTCACTATGTGTCAGCGCTAACTACTTTACAACTTTAGTTTCCATGAAGAAAACCAAGCTTGGAGAAATTATCAACTTGCTCAAGGATCAGTGGGGAGTGCTGGGCCTCACATCCAGATTCCTCCCGCTGCAATGCCGAGTCCTCATCCAGCATGCCAGCGGCTCTCAAGCCTTACAGCATCAGCTGAGTAGTGGATTAAAAATGCAGATTCCTGGGCCTCGACCAGAAATTATGATTCAGTCAGTCACTAACAGAGTTCAAGAATCTGAATCTTAATAGGGTCCAGGAAATTTGGAAGCAGGTGGTCTTCAAACCACATTTTGGAAACATTGCACAGGGCTATGATGAAACAATGCAATTATTACTTTACAATTATTACTTTAAAAGCCAAACGGAGAGAAATTCTAGGGTGGACCAGGGATAGAGGAAAGAAGACTATAGGATTTGTGAGCTCTGCCTCTGGCCGGTTCTCAGAGAACAGGCAATCAATGACAGGGTCCAGAGGAGGCTGGTGACGGTGGAGGCACATAGACAGACCTGCGTGTCTTGAGTAAACAGTCTTTCTAAATAAACAACCGTGAGTCAAGCTAAAGAATGTGTCTGTCCCTCAGGGTTTGGAGGCTCTGGGACGCTTCAGTGAAGATGATTGCTGGGGTGTGACTTTGAAAGACGTACGGCAAAGTCATCTACTTCAGGAACGGGCCAGGGCTATAGCTGATGCAGCCAACCCAATTCCTGGGAGAGTATTTGGCCTCAAAACACTACGGAATGTGGTCAAAAGGGAAGTTCAAGTCCAGGGTCAGCGCTCTGCTTAGCACAATTAGCGATGATCCACATGATTAGGTTTCAAGAATATCTGTTCCCAGATTTGTCCCTCTTCAGCCATCCTGATTGCCACCATTAGAGTCACTCTTTCAGGGTCTTTGGAGACAGGTGGATTTTAATTGGTTTAAGGAATTTCAGCACTACAACCTGCCAGCGCATCAGCAAGGATCAGATTATTGATGCATGGCTTCGGGACACACTACCAGAACGTTCCATTTACTTCTGCTCCTGCAGCAGGCTCTCCCCAGGGAGTGGGAGGCATCGCCTAAGTCAGATGCCCTGGGTTGAATCTGACCCAGAGATGGTCTGATTTAGCCTGCACGGTGTGGACACTGGTGTTTAAAAAGATTTTTATTAGATGCCAATATCTCAAGATTAGATGATTTCACACAGAAATCTAAATTTCTTGCTTCTTTTGGGAAAATGAAAAAAAAAGTTGTCAACACTGGGCTTATAGGCAACTGCTGGAACCGGCTAGAACACAGGTTCTCCAGTTAGCCACAGTTCCCACCACTTCCTGTCACTCCATGCACAGCACTCAGGCTGAGTCCAATTGTCATTTGTCAACTCACAGCACGTGAGCTTAGACTCCTTTATTGAAAGGTTTATCTTCAACATGTCGGCTTAGAGAGAATCCCCAAGACCACCAAATCAAACCCCCAAACCTTCCCTCCCTTCCAATCCTGCACGCCAATAGCCCAACTGCGAGAAAATCTCTCTTTGCGTCAGTGAAGGTGGACGGATGTGTGAGGATAGGGTTCAGAATATTAATATTTATTGAACTTCTACTTTGTGCCAAGTTCTATCTTAAGTCCTTTCCATCTGTCATCTCATTTAACTTGCACATGAAAATTTATGGCTTAGTTAAGGGTTAACCCTCTTCATTTTATTGAAAAGGAAATGAGGCTCAAGGAGAAGCAGTGGCATGCCCAACATCACCAACTAGCAAAACACAAAGAAGAAACTCCAACTACTGTATTGTACTGGAGAGCGGGGGTCTTTCCAGGGAAAGAGGTGGGTCGGTAACTCTTCCTTTAAGATGGCTCGACACAACAGTGGGGTTCTCTAGGAGTTTGTCGGACTAGTTAAGCAGGTCTGCTGGAAACCAGAGAGCAGACGTTCTATCTAAGAGGGAAGCTGTAACTCAGCTCCACTCTGTTGTTGCGTAGGACTGAACATCCAGTGTTAACACATCTGAGTTTTCCAGAGAAGCTGAAAGTCCAGATTTTTCAAGCAAAATTTACCAATTTTTGAAACCCCATGAAGAGGAAATAAAACCTGTTTGGAGGTGAGAAATCGTCCACAGTTTTTGATTTTCATTAAATGCTTTTCTAAGTTTAGGCAGCATTGCATAGTGGTTACAGGTTCAAGATTTAAACTCTCTGGGCTCAAATCCCAGTTTTGCCGCTTACTAACACGTGACCCTGGGTAAATCACTTCACTTCTCTGTGCCTCAGTTTTATTGTCTGTAAAGTGGGTAAGAATCATAAGGTTGTCATGAGGATCAAAGGAGAAAACAGGTAGAAATCAATAAGAACTGTGTCTAGCACACGGTCAGGGCTCTATGAGAATTTACTACATCCTGTGAGGAATGATGTCTCTGTTTGAGGCTACTGCTCCTGTCTTGAGACAGCCTCTGTTTATTGTGTGTGCGTAGGGGGGTAGATATGAGTGTTTCAGGTTAAATTATGGGCTTTAGAGGGATCTCAGAACAAATACCCCATTCCTGAGCCCAAGAAATAGTGTTGCCTCTAAGAGCAGAAAAAGAAGTGCAACTTCCATAATAAAATGCTAATTAGCTATAAAATTTCAGAACTGCTGCTGGACCACGCGCTGTGTAAACCAAACCTTATTCACTGGGAACTTATTTGTCTGGCTAGGTGGCTTCCTGGCAGACACAGTACCTGAGAACCGATCATCGGCATTTAGAAGTAATTTAGGTTTGCACACTTGTGCCTGGGGACTGGCTGTAGAGAGAGCTTTAAAGGAGAATGTTAACAATGGCAAATAAATAGCTGCCGGTCTAAATGGACACATTGTAACACACTGTCCATTTACAGAGCTGAAAGCTTGTGGCAGACACGGAAGCACTCTGGTTCAACGGGCTCTGTGCATAGGGATTTGTCAATTCTGATACAACAACGCGCTCCAGAACACCACCTCCTATAAAGACCCCCACCACCATAAGTCCTGGCCAAGATCTCAGGCTCTGAAAACCAGTCTTGCACTCTGCACAAACGACATCTTTATTCACCCAGCAAATAGTTTTTGAGCGCTGTGGCTGACCAAGTTTTCCGCCCCCGAGTCCTTAAGAATGCTCCTTCCCAAACCAGCCATTTCCCTGAGATGCAAAGCAGTCTGTCTGGTGCCGCAAGCAGGAAGAGAGATTGTGTAGGAAAGCTGGCTGAACTCAGACCTGCAGCAGAAATCTCCAACCCGTCCCAAGGATGTCCAGAAGATCTCAGAAGCCCTCAGCCCCATTCCAGAAAATATCTACCCGTCAACATCCAACTTTCTCTTTTCCTTTCCTCGGAAAGTGAGCCCAGCCCAGCCCAGCCCCTCAGCTTTGTTAGCCAGCTTCCAGGTGCTGAGATGTGGTGTTATTCTGACCCTCTTTTCTGCACTCCCCCACCAGGCCCTGGCTGCTTGATTCTGCTGCTGAGTTTTGTCTCAAAGACGAAGCCTAGCTCCTCCCTGATGGAAGACGGTCTGAAGAATCACCACACTTTACAATCTCAACTGATCTGAAAGGTTATCTATCTATCTAGGTCAGTGATTTTTCAAGCCTTGTTTGTTTTTAAATAGGATTCTTTGTTACACAAAATCTCAGTTGACCCCTATTGTCTAAAAGAGACTGTTTAAAACTTTATCATCATTGAAAAGTAACTTTTCGTCTTTGGGCTCTTGGAGCAGTAGAGTTGCTCAGAGCCCACGCTGAAATCTAAGGATCGCAGCATGTGGATGACTTATTTTAACAGAGGAGAAAACCGAGACCAAGAGCTGAAGTGGCAGCTTCAGGGCAGCATCAGGATTGGTGTCCTCTTGCAGCTGTCACAAATTAGCACAAATGCAGTGGCTTACAACAACACGAGTGTATTTTCTTAGAGTTCCAGAGGTCACAAGTCCTAGATCAGCGTCACTGGGCTAAAGTCAAGGAGCGAGCAGGGCTGCGTGCCTTCTGGGGTCTCTAGCGGGGCCTCTGTCCGTGCCTTTTCCAGGATAGGGGCTGTCCTCATCCCCCACATCCCATGATCTTTTCTCCCTCTGCTTGCAGCACATGTCTTCTTTCTTATAAAAACCCTCTGATTACATTGGGTCCACCTGAATAATCCAGGATACTCTATCCATCCCAAGATCCTTTATTTAACCATATCTACAAAGTCCCTTTTGTCATGTAGGGTACATATTCACCTATTCCGGAATTAGGATGTGGCCATCTTTGGGGGGCTATTATTCAGCCCACAACAGGTAGGCAGCAGTTTAGCAGAGCTGTGAGCAAACCCAGGACTCCTGGACTCTTTTGGTAACTTCCGTGTCTTGATGGGGACAGGGGGAGGGAATGAGGTAGGGAAAGTACACCTTCTTTTTCTCTGACCTATTTTGCACCTGGCCTATTACAAGCCGTAAACCAGAACAGGACAGCACCACCGGAGGAAAGAAGAGAAGGCATGATGCTGTTAAATATTTTTAAGAGTTAGGGTTACCTCGGAGCAGAACATTGTAAATATAACCTTTTTCTTAGGATATGTATTTGTCTAGGAAGGGAAGAGTGAGTCCATTAGATGGGATAATTTCGGCCAAATTCTCAGATGAAATAAAAGCAACAATAATAATAGTTACAGTCATGCGTCGCTTAATGACGGGAATACGTGCTGAGAAATGTGTCATGAGGAGATTCTGTCGTTGTGCGAACATCATAGAATGTACTTACACAAACCTAGATGGTGTAGCCTACTATGCTATGTGGTACTCATCTTATGGGACTACTGTCATATTTGTGGTCCGTCGTTGATTGAAATGTCATTATGCAGTGCATGCCCATACCGTTGATCTTCATAACAACACCATGAAAGGGTAATATTATTTTCACTTAACATATGAGGAAACTGAGGCTACAAAAGAGTTATGTAATTTGCTTAAGATTGCATAGGGGGTAACAGCCAGGGTTTGACTCCAGGCAGCCAACTCAGAACCTGAGTACTTAACCATTACCTAAAATCCTTGGAGTTTATACACAAGCCCGGGCCTGGGCCGGTTCTTTGAACCACATGTCTTCCGTGAAGGAGAGCTGTTGGGAAGAAATTCTAATGTTCCTACCTCAGGCTACGGGTGGGAAAGCTGGGGCTGGTCCTGGCTGTCCTGCTGATTTGCTATAGGGCACTTAAAACTTGCAGGGTGTCACTTACCCTCTCTCAAAGAAGACAAAAGAAGACTCATGTTGTTAGAGTCTGAAGAACTGAATAAATATAAGCTATGGTGAAGGGCTGTGAGAAGATTAAGGGATTTACCTGGACATTTAAAAGCTCACAATTTAGGGCTTGGGAGAATGGAGGAAGCGATAAATGGGTGGAGGATGGAATTTTAGGGCAACGAAACTATTCTGTATGTTACTACAATGGTGGTTACACATCATTACGTATTTGCCAAAACCTACAGAATGTACAACACTAAGAATAAGCCCTAATGTAAACTATGGATCTTACTGAAATGCATCAATATTGGTTCAGCAATTGTAACAAATGTACCACAGTAAAATGAGGCTTACAATAGGAGAAACCATGCGTCTATGGGCAGGGGATATATGGGAACTCTGTATTTTCCACTCAGTTCTTCCGTAAACCTAAAACTGCTCTAAAAAGTTAAGTCTGTTAATTAAAAAAAAGAAGTCACACTTTCAGACAATCTTGATGGTCTTCTCAGCAATTCTTGCCCAATGGTGGGCATCTCAGCCTGTCTCTGCCTGGGGACTTAGCTGGTGCTGGAAATAAATGCTCTTCCAGCATTCCCCACTGATCTGCACCTGCTGTTTCCTACAAGACATCTCTCCGTGTTTACCAAATCTCAGAGTTTTTCCCAGCTAACCACTCAGAAAAACACTGAGAATCCAGACGCATCTTGGGACACTGTCCCAGCCTCACCACTGACCAGCACGGTTGCCTTGAGAGAGTTCCAGAATTTCTTTGAGCCTCAACTTCCCCATCTCTATCTAGAGGCTAATAAACATCTTCCTAACGATCTGGCAAGGCTGTTGTGTTACTTAAACAAGATAGTACCCACGAAGGCTTTGGGTGAACCACAGAGTATTATTACTCACACATATAAGGCACATACTTCCCTCTCTTACTCCTCACTAGTATTGTTCCCATTTTATAGATTAAGAGATTGAGGCTCAGAAAGATTAAGTAATTTGCCCAAAGACACATAGGTCATACACAACAAAGTTGGAATTAAAAAAAAAAATCAAGTCTGACTGCAAAACTCGTGCTTTTAATCACTACACTACACTGACTCCGATGAGATAAAGAATCGAAACACCAACGGTTATCAGAGACTTAAAGTGTGGTCTCCACCGTAAGACTCATCTGCTCTCTTCTTGAAACTGTTTCATTTCTCTTTGGAGCTAAAAATTTCCAGACCAAAGCTCAGTCCTATGGAGAACGCCTCATAAGACCACTGAGCCCAACTCTGAGGGGCCCCGAATCACTGAGCCTTCCTGCCAAGGTGCAGGAGAGATGGGATTCTATTTTCCACGCTTGTTTAAAGCCCCTTGCTACTGCGGGTTTAGTGCTCAGAGGGGTTAAATACCCATGACGGGTTGAAAAAGAATTTTGTCCACAAATAAAAATGTCCCAGATAATAAATGTTAGGACTGGGGTCAGAATAATGGTCTCCATTACCCCAGCAAAACATGAGGGCTTCTCTGGGCTGGTTCTTGCTGCCTTGTTTTTATTCTTCGTTGCTCCTAGATATAATTGTGCTCTTTCATCCAGGGTTTTAGTGGTTCTCTCCGTGCTGGGGTCTCTTTGTTCTGAAAGTCATCCACTTATTCATTTACTCATTGTTTATTTAGCACCTACTACGTCCCAGGGATAGAACGAACTCTTGCAAATGAAACAGTGAACAAGACAGATTCGACCTCTCCCTCTATGTAGCTTGCAGGCTGTTGGAGGAGAAAGAGAACTGAGCAGACAGTTACAACTTAGGGTGGGGTGTTATAAGAAATATTGAAAGCCCAACAGAGGGCCTCTAACACAGTCTACAACACTGTAATCTGGCCTGGAAGGGATTCTATTTGTCACTACTACGCAACTTCCAACTCTAGGCCCAACTTCTGGGATTGGGGTACTGACCACTCCCGTCTCTTTGCCTTTGGATAATGCTGTAGAGTATCTTTCCCAAACCAGTGGGCTCTAATTTACCAGTATCTCCTACTATTTTTCCCATTTCAGGGGACTGACTTTAATAAATCAACTGGAATTTATTGAGCACTTACATTCTTGGCCACGGGGCAGATATAGACGAGCACTCTAGGGGAGTATTTATCATATTACACACTCTCTGTGTGTCTGTTTGCCTCCCTCTGCAGAGGAGATTTCTCAAGAGCAGGGACTGTGTCTTATTCATCTTTTGATTTCCAGGACTTGCTTTGGGTCTGGCAAGGGTCAGGGCTCTGTGATGATTTGTGGAAGGGAGAATGGAAAAACGGAAAAGCAGAAGGAAGGAAGAAAGGAAGGGAGGGAGGGAGGGAGGAAGGGGGGAGGAAGAGAGAGTGAGAAGGAGAGAGGCAGGCTGACATGATCCCTTTCTCTGGATAGCTTGTTTGGGTGGCACTTAGCAGATTGGGGTCCAGTCCAACTTCCTCCAGCAGCGCTTCTGAACCTGACACACTCAGCCAGGAATGCAGAGGAGGAAAGGCTGGAACACCTGCTGCACCCCGGGAAGGGGATCAACCAGCATCTGCTTGCCTCCGAGCAGATTTTCTCATTCCCCCTTCCAAGAGGCAGCGTCGCTTTCATCGGGAGAGGCAGGCACTAGTCCCGTGTTGGAGTTCACAGATGTGCCTTGCACTGAAGGCCCCCTCTGCCTCTCCTGATAAGCCCTGCAGACAGGCTCTCAGCTTACCCACCTGGTCAGCCCCCAAAGCCCACTGTCTTTCTCCGGCAGGTCTCTGCCATCTGACGCGGCCTCTTCAGGTCCACTTTTGCCTGCTTGATTCAGGACCCCATGATCTCTAACAATTGTACAAGTCTTCTCTGGACACCCTGACTTTAGTCTCTTCTTCTCAGCAATCCACCGCCCCCAATGATGCTGGAGCTGTCTTTCTTAAATGAAAATCTGATCTCGCTGCTCCCCTATTAAAAGCCCTTCAGTGGATCCCTGTTGCTCTGTGGATCTTGGCGTACAAGGTCCTCCCTCCCTCCCACTCCCCCACGCCCTGCCTACCTACCTCACTCACCTCATCTCTTCATTGCCTCCCTTGCTCCTTATGCTTCAGCCATGAATCTCTGGCAAGCATCAACTCTTTCTCTTGCTTTGCTCCCTTTGCTCAAGTTGGTGATTTGTCACATGCTGTTCCTTCTGCCTGGAATGCCCTTCCCCTGGATGAACTCCTGCTCATCCTTCAAGACCCAACTCATGTCACTTCCTGAGTGAAGCTAGAATGAGGCCTGTCTCCCCAGGCTTTCCCACATCTTTGTCCTTATCTCCATCAGAGTCCAGCCCATGTCCTGCAACTGCTGGTTTACTAGTCTGCCCCCTGCTAGACTGTGAGTTCTCCAAGTACAAGGATGGTGTCTTATTCTTTCTATAATATTATTTTCATATTAAAAATTTTAGCAAGAGTGCCTGATTTCTTGTATGTAATAGGCCAACCACAAATACTTCAGGAATTAATGAACAAATACATTCATTCGATGCATTTTTAATCAACCTTACTCTCCGCCATGAACTGTTTGGGCACTGTGATTCCACAGTAACTGAGACAGGGTCCCTGTGTACACATGTTCATTCTTGTGACATACAGAGACAGGTTGACAAGTAAATAAACAAGATATTTTCAGAGGGCAATAAGTGCTCTGAAAAAATAAAATTGGGTAATGAAAGAGAGGAAGGCAAGTGGGGGCCGGGGGAGCTGCTTCAGATGAGTCGGGGAAGGCCACTCTGAGGAGCTGACGTTTCAGCTGAGATCTGAAGATCAGGAGGAGTTGCCATGTGGGCATCTAAGGGCTTTGCATCCCATGAAAAGGGAGCAGCATGTGCAAAGGCCCTGAGGCAGGAAGGAGCTTGGGGTGTTCAAGGGACAGAATGGAGCACGGGAAGGATGATACGAGTGAGAGAAGACCAAGATCATGTAGACTCTTGCAGGGCATGATCAGGACCATGGATTCTGTTCCAGGTACAGTGACAGAATGAACAGCCGCCCAGATTAGCAAGCAGAGATGCTACCAACGAATAGGTGCTTCCTGTTCCTCCCCACACCTCCCTCACCCTGACACAACATTACCGGTAGTCTGCTCACGGGCGGGCGGAGATAGCCCTCATTAATCTCGGGAAGGGGGAGGGCAGTGCAGCAACTCCGACTCACTGGAGAACACAAAGGCCGCCTGCCCAGCTTTGTTTTGAAACCGTCAATTCCAAATTCTGCTAGCTGGCAGAGACAGGGGTTATTGATTTTCCCTTCTGGAATGCATGTCCTACAGAGTCCTCGCAAATAGAAACTGAAAAACAGAGGAAAACATGACTGCCGAGAAAGATAGGGCAAGGGAACATTTTTTAAAAACAATCTATACCGGTTTTTGTCTTTTTCTTATTATGCTTTGTTGGATTGTGGCTTGTCATCTCTTTTTTTCCAATTCATTTCTTTTTTCCTATCTCTGTGTCTTTCCGGTTATTCCCTCTCTCCTACTCTGTGTCTTTGTCTGGTACCTAGCACAGTATTTGCATAGAGTAGGATGTCATAGCTGTGCACTGAATGTTGGTCCATCCACAGGTCAGTCTCTCTGAGTGTCTCTTTCTCCAGCTCAATTTGTCCATCTAACTGTCTGTCTCTCTTTAAATACAGCATCTCCCCCTTCCAGAGAGGCAGCAGTGTGGGATCAGCCCATGAAACCAGCCTTTAGTAATTGCCTAGAGTGGGATCCCTGGCTAATTATTTTCTCTCCCTTCTTTGGAGAAGCAGGAAGCAATTAGGGGCTTCCTTCCGCTGCCTGGGGGGCAGGGTGCCAAGTCCCTCTAGCACCAGGATCACATCGGTGGCTCCCTATTCCCACAGGGTTCAAAGGCTGCCTGCATCCTCATGCTCAGCTCTCTTCAAAGCTGCACACTTGCCTGCTCACTTCCGTGAATCAGCCTCCACTTGTGAGCGGCGTCCTTGGCTACTTTGTTGTTCTTCCTGTTGCTAGCATGGCTGAGCGGGGAGGAAGCTGGGTGTACAGAGGGGTCTATGCACAGAGTCCAAACAATGGTTGGGTGGGTCACAAAGGGCAGGCTAGCGGGGAGGCTGAGGCCCAACTGTGTCTGCTGATTTTTACCAAATTACACCAACGGACGGAAACTGAATTTTACCATCTGGAAAATGGGGGTATCACAGTCTCTTCCTCTTGAAGGGAAATGTCAGGACAAGCAAAGAAAGTTCATGTCCAAACTACAATATTATAAAAAAATAGATAATCCTTGATTTTCTTCTCTTAATGAAGCACGTGGTATAGTGGACAGGCCCAATTGTTGTCATTTCACAGCCTGATACTCCAATAATTTGTCTTCTACTCCTATTATCCTTAAGTAACGGCAGAGTGGAGTTACATTCTCTGGGCTCACACAAGGTGATGGAGAAGGCCGGGAGCCGGAAGGTGGGTCTCAAACAGACCGATGACAGGGACGTACCTTCCTGAGACTTTAAATCTGCTACTCATCACTCACAAGAGAGACGGTCTACATGTGGGTAATTGAGGTCTGGTAGGAGCAGTGTTTCTTTAACAGGTTTTACACAAACTTAATTTCTACAAAGTGTCTCCTATTTTACAGGTACCGACTTATACTTAAACGTACAACTTCAATTATCGCCTCTACCCAGGTGCCTCCCCTCCTTCAACCCGCTCCTCAGCTCCGGTCCTGTATTTCCAATTACCAACATGACATTTTCTCTTAAGGTTGTAAGATTATTTAGTTTAACTCCCTCTTATTAAAACCGTGGAAGCTGAGGCCATAGACGGAGCTGTAGCCCACAGACCACAGTCATTCAACCAGTAGGAACAGAAGGGGACGTGAGGTCCGCTAATTTCCCAGCATACAGAAGATGCTCCACCCACACGGCCCGTGGAAGACTTGACATCACTTCTTCATACCCACCTCGTGCTCTTTCTGCCTGGGTCTCTTCCTCCCGGCCTTTCAATCTCCATCGAGTGGAAGCTCCAAGAAGACAGAGCTCACACATCTACATACCTTACTCTCTGTGGTTGCCCCCAAAACTGGCATTTAGTAGCTCAAAAAACATTTTGATGGCTGCATGGATGAATGACTGTGAATTTGCCATCGTTCTCTATATCGTCTGAGCTTGGAACTCATCATTTTCCACTTCTCTTCTCCTGGCCTCTAATAATGAGTTATTGTTTGCCAAGTTCTGGTGACTTGGTCCTCATTGGGGGACTTATTCTGGACTCCTCCTTTCACTTCTGACTGCTCTCTCCTCATATCGGACCACAGTCTCATCTCCTACCCCTGGCCTTTCCTTTTTCCACCTCCTCCTGTCCTAGGTTCCTGTTCCAGAATAAAAGTCTTCACCCTGATCTTTGCCATGTCAGAAGCCATCCACATTCTCAGTACATCTAAAGTTTGTACTCCTTGCAGGCAAGACTCCCTACCAACTGGTCTCACCTCGCTTTCTAACCTTATCACCTGTTTTTCTGCCTCCTAATGTCCCCACTCCCATGCGATGGCTCTGCTTGTGCCCTTGAAACACATACCTTATACAGGTGTGCCTCTACACTGTGCACACACTGTCTGCCTTGTTTGCTCTGTGAATTCCAGTCACCATTCAGGCCCAGCTAAAGCCTTCACACTTCTAACAGCAACAAAGGAATACAGCAGTAACAGTAGCCACAACTTTCTAAATACCTTCCATGTGCCAAGCACGGTACTAAGTTATTTATACACCTTATTTTATTAGCCTTCACAAAAACTCAAGGAAGTTAAGAACAATTCTTACACTTATCTTACAGTGGAGGAAATCTAGGCTCACAAGTGTCAAGTAACGTATGGAAGGTCACGGACTTAGCACGCAGCACAGCTGGACATCCGGCATAGATCTATCAGACTGCTAAAGTCACGTTGCTAACCTTTAGGCTGTACTGCCTAAAGCTAGTTTTCTTCTCTGAGCTCTGATGGCCCTTTACTCTGCATAGCCGCTCATTTGCAAGTTTTCAAGTAGGCCGTTAAATCACTAAACATTTCTCTTGTATGCATGCCTCCCAACCCCAGTTTTACCGTATGCCACCTGAGAATATGAGTTCTACCTCTTGGCCTTCTAGGTTTTGGCCAACAAATGTGAGCTGACTGACGTGATTAGAAGTGTAAAGGAACTGATCCACCACTTTAGTCTTGTTGGGTAAATTCATTCTTTAAGCAGAAAGCTTACACCCGCCTCTCCCCCCAGGACCACAGGCTGGCACTAGGTATAAATAAGAGAAGATCCTAACTGTGCAGGCCCTGGAGTAACACGTGTCCGCGTGGCCTGCAGCAGCAGCACCTGACAGTAGCTCCTGAGTGACTCAGGAGCCTGTGTTTGCAGAATCTGGAATCTTTTAGCTCTTGAGGCCTTTATGAAGTTAGAGCTATGAAAGGAAAACGACAATAACAAACCCCCAAAACCCCAGCAACTATTGAGGACCATTGTGAGATTTAATCACTTTTTTGAGAATCACAAATGTAGGTGGTAATTACATAGCCCTGCTTCTGTGTCACCGCAATATTCTTTTGGTTAACTGGCCCATTTAAGATTGGAGCCATGAGATGTGACAGATGTACCACTTTATACATGTAAAATGCAAATTTGTGGCTCCATCATGGAGAAGCTGGTTGACCCTGAGTTAGACACTGTCCTTTTCTGATCCTCAGTTTCTCACTGCTGGCCCGTACAGTTTTAGAGGATCTCGAAGTTCCCCTCTTGCCCTGCCTTTCTGGGATGCTAATTAACATACCCTCATAGTTTTGGTTTCTGTGCACAATCTTGAGTCCCGTTCTCCATGGCTCTATTGGCTGCACCCCGCCTTCTCCTGCTCCTGGGCAAACACTCCCAGATGAAGGAGTGGGTAGCCTCCTATCTGGTAGCCCCTTGAAAAGTCCTCTCTGCCCCCTGCTCCCTTCACCCCGAGATGCCTCTGCCCTCTTGTGTACTTTGCATATTAAACACCAAAAGCTTTCCACTGAGTTCTCAGCAACAGGGGAGGCAGAGAGCCTGTATCTGGAAGCCATCACCAGCTTCCCAGTGCACTAGAATCCCTGAGGTCCTTATAGGGGAAAATGACAGCAGAAGTAGTTCTTAAAAAGCCTCCTGCAAGACTTCTCAAGTTGAACCTGAGCCTGTGGAAGAGGCCAGAGGGCAGAAATGCCTGCTCAGACAAACCAGACCTTCTTCTGGGCCCCTCTCCCAATACCTGTTCCAAATACATGGCCACAGCAGTACACATGGCCATGTAAAATTCAGAAAGTACACTCCTTTTGAAGGGAAGGTCCCAGGAGTCACTGATAAGCAGCAAACAGTGGAGCCCAGGCAGCAAATCACAAAGGTTATTTGGCAAGTTCAAAAGCGTAGTGATGGAACAGTTCTGCATCGACCACAGCAACGGGCATAGGAATCTGCATGTGGTAAAATTACATAGAACTGCACATGCGCGCATGCGTGCACACACAAAAGTCTGTGTAAAACTGTGAAGTCTGAAGAATAAAGTCTGTGGATCATCGATTGTCAGTTTCCTGGTTTTTATATTATATTGTAATTAGGTAAGATATCACCATTAGGAGAAAACTAGGTAAAAGGGTACGTGGACCTGTCTACTGTTTTTGAAACTTCCTATGAATCAACAATTATTTCAAAATAAAAATTAAAAGAAAAAACACCTAGCACCTCGTCCAGTGGATCTGGCCATGTCTCCCCAGGTCCTGGGATACAAATCTCAGTGTTCTCTCACAAGATCCTATTAGTAACGGTGAGAACTTCACCATCATGATCTTCATCATCTTCCTCCTTCTCCTCCTCCTCAAGGCTCCCGTTTATTGAATACTGACTATGTATGAGGCACTGGAGTTTAAAACATTTTCTTGTTTGCATCTACACACCCTCCAGGCTATCATCCCTATTTTATAACGGGATGAAGCTGAGTTGAGCCCCAGGCCACTGAGTTGAGCCCCAGGCCACAGAGCCACAGTGGGGCCGGGCTCTGACCCAGGTTTGGGGCTCTTATGCTCACACTTGGGGACAAATAACCAGGGAACAGGACTCTGTGGAGCTGTCCTGGCATCTGACGTGTGTGCCCTGGAAATCGCTAAGCACATCCCTCAACCTGTCTCAAAGGCGCCTGGACCGAGGCAGCACGGGCACAGTGATGCCGCCTTCCTGTCCCGTCCCTCACCCCTGCTCTGGCCAGAGAGCCACCGCCGCAGCAAAGCAACAGAAACAGCACTTACAGGTTCTTCACGTCGGCGATGCCGCGGAACGCCTTCCTCGGGATCCCCAGGATCCTGTTTTCGCTCAGATCTCTAAACAAGAAGAGGAGAGGCACACTGCATTAGCCACAAGGCCGCCTTTATCTGCATCTCATTACGATAACAAAACCCCTGGGGGCTGCCTCTGCGTTCAGGAGGGTTTGGGGGACTGTTTAGTCTCAGGCCCCAGGCTGCTACAAGCCTGCACATTGTTCCTCTAGTGATGGCCTTTGCTGAAATGGTTACCAGGCGGAGCAGCTCGCCTCCAGGGCGGGCTCTGTGGGTGGTCTCGCACCTCCAGGCCACGAGCCAAGATTGGGTTATTTGTTGCACACACTGCACCCAATTCTCTGTTTTGCCACCTCCCAGAGATGACCCCTGCCCCCCTCCCCCACAACGTCCCTCCCCCACAGCGGGGTCAACATCACTCAATCTCCCATCTCTCGGGGACTCTCCACCTTTGTCATCTGGGATTGGAACGGAGCCAGAGCCGGGCCATCCTGATTTTCTGATGGGGGATGATCACCTCCACTTATTTTAGAGCCCCCAAGACCCCTGGGGCCTCCTGTATTGTTCTAGTGACAGGCATGATGAATTCAAATTGCATTTCCCCAAACCCATCCAAAATGGGGGTCCCCCTGGCACCTCATCTAGCATTAAGCAGTACTAACATGTTGCTCTGAGGAGGCAGGTAAGAGACAAAGTAAGTGTCAGGTCTCGAAACTGGCTCACACCTAAGTCTTGTGCCAGAGTCCTCTTGAGGAAGCCCCAAAGCCTCAATTTCCTTTCCTGAGACCCATGCAGCTTTTGTCATTTTGATGTCTGGTTTTATTTTTTGCCAGACCAAACACACGCACTTGTTCTCATTCATATCTCAAGTTTGCTTGGGATCTCAGTGAGCAATCAATCACGTATACACACACACACACACACACACACACACACACACACACAGCCCCATACATATCAATCATATGTATATCTATAGATATAGGTATATATCTCCATTATTTTGGAACACAAAAACCTTCAGATAGTAAGTAAAAAAAATTACCTACCTACCCAGACATAACCACTGTTACCAATTAGGAGTAATATGTATAAATTTCACCAATATGATCTCAGAGTATATAGTCTGTTATAACTTCTTTTTTCACTTATTATATTGAGAACATCTGTTCATGTCATTAACACTGCATGTATGCCAACATTTTTAATGGCTGCATATCATCCAATGTGGGGCTATATGATCCCACATTGATGGGTATTTATTTATGTATTCATTTGCCATTTAAGGAAACACTAGGATGAATTTTCCTGCCCACAAATTTTAGGGACATTTCCTTGATATAAAGTCCTAAAAGGAGTCACAGGGTAAACACGTCTTTAAGTGCTGAGCTGTCCTAGAGACAGACTGTACCGGTGGATGCTCCCACGCTGATTTCAAAACATACTGCTGACTCCAAATATATTCGGAAACAGAGGTCAGACAATCATCCTCCACTAAAACTAGGGCCATTGAAATTAACGTTTTGCAAGGGGGCAGGAGAGAAAATAGAAAACAGAAGAGCGGCATTCACTTTTCTGCTCTCACCTGCTGAGATGAGCTGCCACACTCTGAGGGCCTGGCTGAAACTCCAGACTCTTGGGGGCTGCCTGGGGCCGCTGTTAGGCCCCTAGGCAAGGCTCAGAGTTGGGGTAGGGTGCAGATAGGAATCCTAGTGGCTTCCGGGGCTGAATAACGGGGTGCCCTCCATCTCAAATCTAGTTTCCTCTGCCTGCAACTGATGTAAGTACATTTAGACGCACAATGAGCCCCATTGCAGGCTCCCTCGGCCGGGCCTGATTCAATGAGCAGGGCTCCAGCCTGGAGTCGGGGCGCTGAACAAAGCCCAGGATGACAGCAGGGGTCAGGCAGTGTCACCAAGGCCACTCCTCTGCTCTCCATCAGCCTCCAGGAGAAGGGGGCCCAGGTCCTGTCATCCTGCTAATGCAATTTCCACCAGGCATCTGGGCTGTACCCAAGGCTCCAGCAGCCACAATGGGCCCAGTCTTTTCTGCCAAGTGAAGGTTGGTCTCCAGGACAGCAAGCCCCTGCCTGCTAGCCTCCCAGGCTTGGCTGCTATCTTTGGCCGCTCTGGGAAACAGCTCAGGTCACACTTCTGGCAAATGGCCGATGACCAGGATCAGGGGCAGGAGGTACACACAGGAGAGAGGTTTAGAACTGTCAGCTCGAACCATGCCCAGAAGCCAGAAGAAGGGGCATAGATTCCCATAATGCATTAACCCTTTGAGTTCAAGGCGCTCAAACATACTGAAGGAATAGCAATTGTACGAAGGTTCTGGTTTGCAGTATGATGGGCTGAAGAGAGTAGAGCAATATTTAAGGAGAAAAATCTGGTGGAGTTGCTGAGAAGTCTCCACAAAAGCAGTCACATAGGCAAAATCCTGCACGTGGGTGGGGCAGCCACTTGGGTTCCCGTTCACTATTCTGCTGTAAATACACCCAGTCATGCTCCTAGTTTAAGGAGCCCAGATTAGAGCACAGCTTTCTTCCCACCTCCCTGCCATGACTTTCATCCTGCCGCAACTGAGAAACACAGGAGATTGTAGGGAATTCATCTGTTCCCCATGACAATCTGCTTGTAAATTTTATTAATTTTATTTTCCATTGAGCCTCTCTTCTCCGGCTAACAATACCGCTGCCATCCATCTGCAGGATTGTATACTGATTTCATAAATACCTCCAGTGGGCTGACAAACTGACAGCTTTAATGGTGTTACTGATGGGGCCTGGAGGCGGGTTCAGGGCTGGGTGCTTCATTTTCGGTAACCGTCCCTTCACAATGATCTCGGGGCCTTTGTGAGGGTTCCTAATAGTGTGTTTATCTCAGCGTGATGCCAGAGCATGGAGTTATTGCTAAGTACTATCCTTGAGCGAGACAAGAGCCACCAGTTTCCTCTGACACTTAAATAAAAAGAACAAAATCTATCCGTCGTGCCCAAGAGTCTAGTTCCGGCCAATTGTTTGTTGGGGGTTTAATGCCTCACCCTTCCTGAGGGAAAATGCTCAGAAGTGACTAAGGAAAGGGAACTTGCTTTGTTTTTCTTAAACATTAGATAAAAGACATGAGGTTGGAGTAGGGTGAGAGAGTGAGAGGTGCGCTGGGATTTTCCTGGGAAATAAAGGCGGACGACTCGTGGGAAAGGCTTTCTTGGCTGGGAAGGGGGGCTCCAGATTGGGATGCCTTTTTAAATAATTAGGACTCCGAAGGAAAGGAGAACTGCATTAGCTAAAGTGCATTTTCCTGCTTCCGGAAAATGATTAACCGACTGATTATTCCATCCCAAAACACAAGACCAAAGAGGACTTATTAAGGAGACACTAAGTCAAATAGGAGTTGGCAAGAACCAATATATTCCCCTTCCAGCCAACCCCCTCCAACCCTTTTTAATTTACTAAAATGCTTTGGACGCAGATTAACTTTCTTCGCAAATTTATTATTGCTTCATCTACCTTGAAACGGGAACTGCAGACACTTTGATAAATGGATTGAAAGGTTGTCTAGTTCCAATGGAGCTTTTGAAATGCTTCCCCGCTCTCCCTGCAATGTCAGGCATGCTTTGTTCTCGGAGCATGAATGCTCTGAGTGAATGACAGTCCCCACCTTCACCCCACTCCTGCCCACCCCATGTTTACCAGGCAAGATCGCCAGACAAGGAGGAGGAAAATGGTCTCCTCTTTGCTCTGGTGGGGACAAAGTGCTTGTCTTAGTCACATTCACGCTACCAGGAAGTCCTGTCTGTTCAATGGCAGTTTGTGGGGGGATTTGCTCCTAGATATCGATCTCAAATTATTCAGAAACTACAAAATGGGATGTGGATGCTCTCCCAAAACTTGGGGAATTCTTGTTTCTGAAGTGGGTGAAGCCACTAACTAGCTACATGATCATGCAAACTTACTGAAATGCTCTATGCCTCAGTTCCTCCCTCTTTACAGTGGGGCTATGTATTTTACTGACCTCATAGGTTAATTGTGAGGATACAATGAGCTGATACATGGCACTTTGCATAGTCCCTGGAACCCTGCAGGCATTCAACGAATGGTTGCGTTTATTTCTTGAACTTTCCCCCCATTTAGCCCTGGATTTACATTGCTGAAAACATCTTTTATCATCCTCATCCTCAGGACATATGCATACAATTCTGCAAAGAATAAAAGACATAAACGTTGCTAATATTCCTTTCATAAAATCTGAGGGAGGTATTAAAGTCTCCCTCATCTATCATCTGGAAAGGAGTAGCCATACTTGATTCTAGATTCTTTTGGATGAAACAGGAGAGCTTGATTCTGGAGAAAAGATCTGTCTTAGGTTGGGCTCTCTCAGAAGCACCCAAGAGAGATGCAAATTCCCCAGCTCTGCCTGCTCTCCATAAGGCTGGACGAGGTGACTCCAGCATCTCAAGGACAGATTGCTGAAGAGGTTCCCAGCCATGACCTTTGGCAAAGTCCAAAGAAACATGAGACGAGAGGCAATGCCACTAAAGGGGTCTCAAGGGATCCAACCCAAAGCATTCATAAGAAGGCTTCAAGGACAGTTCTTCTGAGTCAGGAAGTTCTCAAAAGATTAAAAAAGTCTTTCCCGAAAGATGACATATCCAGGACCAAGGATCAAGAGGCCATGGGGGGAGCTAATTGAGCAAACAAAACTAGAACAACCCAATCTGGTACCTTCTTTGTCTACCTCCCCAAACTCCTTCACTGACACCAATCAGGTGCCTTTTTAGTAACATTTAAAAAAAAATCTATCAACTCTTGACTAGACAAACTAAAAGAGGGGATGATCTTTGTTCTTAGTGCCATCAATACTGACACTTAGCAACCCTGTGTACAGCAGAATGGAACCCTGTCTGGTCTTTTTGCACCATCTTCCCATCTTCCAGCACTGTATTATTCCAGAGTATTATTGAATACTCTGCTGCTGTTCCTAGGCTTTTCATGGCCAATTATTTTGAAAGTGGGTGGCCAGGTCCTTTTTCATAGTCTGTCTTAGTCTGGAAGCTCCGATGAAATCTGTCCATCATGGGTGACCCTGCTGGTATTTGAAATACTGGTGGTATAGCTTTCAACATCACAGCAACACACAGCAGCCACAGTATGACAACCAACAGATGAGTGGTGTGGTTCTCTGACAGGGAAACAAACTCAGGCCGTGGTGGTGAGAGCGCAGGATCTTAACAACTAGACACCAGGGGATGATCTAAAAGCATTTACATTTGGAACCATTACTGGATTTGGGATCAGCGTAGTGGATTATCACTCTGATTCTCTTTGGCCTGAGTATGTATTAAAATTACTCTCTGTGTTGCTGCCTCGTGGGAGGAAACCTGCCCATTGGTGCAGTAGGTATCAATCAAAACTCACTTAGGGATTTTAAACATTTCTGATGAATAATCCACGAATCTAAAATTTCTTGTACTCTCAGTGCTACACCCTATACAAAGCTGAACCCTGCTCCCCCCACCCCCAACTCCTAATATATAGTAACTGTGACACATCACTCGGCTCTAGGAACTAAAGAGAAAGATATCGCTTTGCTTCCCTTATTTTATACAACAGGAGGGACAGACATGCAGGAAAAATTGTTCCCTGGGGACTTTATAATGTAGACTTCAGGGAGGATTCATCTTAAATGGTAACTCTCTTCTGCAGGCAATTTATCTTAATAAGCAAGATTAGATGTTTGCAGTTGGGTCACTGTCAAAACCAAATGAGCCCAAGCATATGTCCTGGCTAAGAAGCCCTGGTACCTCCAGCTGGTGTCTAGTCAATGGCATCCTTTGTCAGATGGAGATGACAATGGAGTAACTGAATCATTTCCTGAAAGAACCACCACCTATCTCAGGGATCCAGAAAATCAAAATATCAATGGGGGACAAAAGAAACAATTATTTCCCACTGCTCCAGTTGGGTTTCTGAATATTTCATTGCAGCAGGAGTTTACATGGCTTGCTCCCTTGATGTTAAAAAGTTACCGAATGAAAGATATCAATAAAAACTCCTTCCATTCTGCCTTCTCTGACCAGCTTGCTAGAAAAGTCCTAGTCATACAATTCAGATGTTTCATACTGGTGGCTTAAATGTCAGTTCAGACTCTTATTTCACTCAACCAGAAATGAATCGAGTGCCTACTATGTGCTACACTATGTTAGATGTTGAGATTCAGAAGTGAACAGAACCAAGTTTCTGCCCTCCTGGAGTTTGCATTCTCATTGATCCCAGACACAAAGAAACAGAGCCTTTACATACATGGATGTAAAATAAACATCTAGACACCTCAAAAGTAAGAGCTGAAGATTGACTGCTTTTTCCTTTTCAGCAAGAAGAAAGCCTGTCTCTAAATTCACACCGCAGATTGTTCTTAAGCACCACGGAAAATAGTTCACAGCTTTGTTTTATTCGAGGCCCAAAATCTTTTTAGTTTTGGGGGAAAAAAAGGGGAAAGATGCCAATCTCCATCCCCGGGACTTGCAAGGATGCAGGCTTGTTTCCTCAGGTACTTTGGTTTTGTCTTTCAAAGTGGACAGTTTGATAGAAATCAGGACATTTGGAAGAGGTCGTTGAGGGTAGGAGTGGCACAGGACAGCTGTTCTCACACTGCGGCTCGTGGTCTATCTGATCGGAATTTACTGACGGTGCTTTGAAAAAATCCAGATCCCCGGTTTTTAAAATTATTTAGGTATGATAATGGCATTGTGGGTTATGTTTCCTTCCATTTGTGTCTTAGTCTTTGAGAGATACCTACTGAAATAATTAAGGATGAAATGATGATGTCTGGGTTTTGCTTAAAAATAATACAGAAGAGGGGGAAGTGGGTAGAGGTACAGATGACACAAGATTGGCCATGAGTTGATACCTATTGGAGCTGAATGATGTGTCCAAAGGGGGTTCATTTATAATCTGTGCTTGACTTTTATATATGTGTGAAATTTTCACAATAAAAGAAATTTAAATGCAGATACCTGGGACCCATTCCAGACCTACTGAATCAGACACCCTGGGAATGGGCTCTGGAGTCCAAACCTTGAGCAACTTTGAGAACATGGGTAGCATGATTAGTGCATGGGATTAGGTGCCCAGTTCACGTCCCATCTGTGCTACTTAATGGGCTGTGTGTCTTTAAGAGCAACAATTCAATTCTCTGAGCCTCAACTTGTACTTCTGTGAAATTGGGATAAACCTTGCGGATAATGGAGAAGTGCTTTCTACAATCTAATGCATTATATAAATGCAAATCACTGCCTTCATTTTATCAGCATGAAGTTAGCAAATGCAGCATCCTACTACTCTCTGCGTCTATTCTGATTTTAGGGAAAATCTTGGGTCCAAGATGCAAAGGCCTCCTGTGTCTCAGGTTTGAGCCTGCGGCTGCTGCTGGGCAAAACAGCTATGGGACAGAGGGTCACAGGAGCTGGCTGAAGAGGGACAGAGTGACAACATCTAATCTGTATTTTAGAAAGCCACTAAGGGGCCACGTTTGGAGGCCTTCCTAGAAGGGGTAAGAGTCCATGGATGTTTCCCTGGGATCCCAGAAATACGGCAGAAGAAAACCAAGCACTTTGCCCTCGGATTCACCCAAACCTGTAGGGAGACTGGCTGACTGCGATTAGGACACTTCTGGTGGGGCCTCACAGACCAGTGATCTCCTACCGTTTCCCAGAAGGGCTGCAATCTAGGGGAGAAATCACGGGAGGGCAGGTAATGAGCAGGACTGAGCAGCTAGGCTGAGAGGCAGATGGAGAGCTGTGATGAGGAGGATCTGGTGTTCAAGCACAAGGGAGTGAAGAAAACCTCCGGGGGACTGAGGGCTGCGAGCTGCTACAAGGCTGCAAACGGAGCTGGGGCTGTTGGTTTGCTCCACTGTCACCAACGTGGGCCCTCTTTCTATCTCTTTATGGGCAGATGTTCTAGAGATCACAAATGCATTATGGGTTATGCAGGTTACAGTAAATGAGTAAAGCAGGCTGAACGTGGACAACAAAAACAGTGAGGCAGTGAAGAGGGGAATACAGGGCCCATCTGAATTAATTTCCCCCAAATTAAAAACAACCTTCTGTGCTGGCCAACAGAACACTTCAACCCATAGCTGAAGGGCGCAGAGGCCAATATCCCTCCAGGGGATATCTGCTAATTCTATCAATTTTTTTTAACCATACTTTTTTTGGTGAGGAATATTGGCCCTGAGCTAACATCTGTTGCCAATCTTCCTCTTTTTTTTCTCTCCAAAGCCCCAGTGCACAGTTGTATATGCTAGTTGTAGGTCATTCTAGCTCTTCTATGTGGGATGCCACTACCTCATGGCTTGATGAGCCATGCATAGGTCCACACCTAGGATCCGAACCAGCAAACCCCAGGCCACCAAAGCAGAGCATGCTAATTAACCACTCAGCCACAGGGCCAACCCCAGATCTGCTAATTCGAGAACAGTGCTGTCCCATAGATATATAACATGAGACACTCCTGCAATTTAAATTTTTCTATTAGCTGCGTTAAGAACAGTAAAAAGGAAATACCTGAAATGAATGTTAATAAAGTGTTTTATTTAACCCAATATATCCAAAATATTATCATTTCAACATATAATCAATATAAAAATTTACTAATGAGATACTTTACATTCTTTTGTTTATACCAGGTCTTCAGAATCTGGTGTATTTTATGTACATCTCAGTTGGGGCCGGCCACATTCCAAGTGCTCAGTAGCCACACACGGCCAGTGTCTACTGCACTGGACAGGGCAGTTCTAGGAAAAGGCTAGGAGTTGGACGTTGTAGCTCTGAGTGCACTCACTGCCAAGAGAGAGAAAGAGTTTTAGATGTTGGAACTAATCTAAAGGAGCCCAAAGTGGGTCTCCTTGGGGAGTTCAGGTATACAACAGGAGAGGGGAACCAAGGGGAGCCATTATAGAAATCTTTGGGTTTAGGAAAGAAAGCCAGAGCTTTAAATATTCCAGTCATTCAGCCATCCCTCCTAGGAGCAGTCGTAAATCCTTCCAGCCATAGGATTTAATTTGAGCTTTTCAAACCAACACCCTTCCAGGGCAGGCAGGGTTAACCAATGCTTCCAGCCCAAACAGAAGCTTTCTTCATTTAATTAGCATATGCAAGTCCTAGGAAGGCTCTTTGTGTTCATGAAACAGCATCACAATTAACTGATCTTCTCCAGCAAATTGTACAGGGCTTGAGCTTCTCAACAGCTCACTAATCCCTGGGATTATCACAATTTAGCGACAAGGCAGTTACATTAGATGGGATTGGGGAGCTCTCATTATCAACCCGATTGTGCCTTCTGTTCTGGTCCAGATTTCCTTGTGTCACTACACGGTCCAGGAAACATCACCAGGATTCCAACTACCAGCATCTGACTCGAATCTGCACATCCATCCCCATGCACCCTTCAGGAAGTACAACTGCAATTTTGGTGCCCTTACATCATGGGCAGAAATCTGATGCTGAAAATCATCTGATCATAAGGATCTAATCACATACCTGAGATAGTCGCCTGCCAATTTTTAGGCCCAATGAGATGTTTTCGTTTAATTTTTCGATCTTGGTTTGGGGGGAGGGGTCCACCTGGTTCAAAAGGATGGAGAGTGGTGTTTTCTCTCTTTCCTTTGTTTGAAGCTATGCGTCTGCCCAATAGAGTTTGGGAAAGGGAGCCTATTTCTGTGCAATTCATTCTCCTCCCAGGCTGACATACTCTTCCACTCCCTCCTTCCCCCTCTACCCTCTCCCTGGGCAGCCCTGTGAAGCTTTCGACCTAATTTGATTGTCGTAGCTGACACTGTCAATCTGAAATCCAGTAGCATGTCTAATGCTGGCTGGACAAGGGGAATGCAGGGGGACTTGAGGGGGAGGCAAATTCATCTTGAGAAGTAGCTTTATGTAAATCGATCCTTTGGCCGAAAGCTGGAGCCAAGCATTTGCTGATTAATTGGAGAAGCGTCCTTGTTCCCGTGTCTTCTTTAGAGAGATGGCCCAAATTGAGTCCTCTCTTCTTTACAAAGACATTCCCATGCCAAAAAGCTTTTGCAATTAGGAGATGAAACCTTGTGAGTGAGGCGAGGGGGAGGTGGCTGGGGGCGGGGGGACGTTTATGGAATTGTTCTGAAATGAAGTGTGTGCATTTGGCCTGCTTCGTGATTAATTGCTGACCTGGCCATCCTCATTTGCCTCCGAGACAGTGTTCTGATAGCCTAGGTTCTGAGGCATAATATCCCAAAGGTGAAGATCTGCTCGTGCAATAATTAGTGAAAAAAAATTAAGGGGGTGGAGACTGTGCCTTCTAACATCTTTTTCTTGTGGATTCCAAATTTATATTTTCCGTTACCACTTGGGTCCATTTCTGTTGGCGTCAGGAAGGAGGGAATGAGTCTGTAATTGACTCAATGTCCTCTTCCCTTTTCCTGAAAAAGAAAGCTCAAGCAAAATGGCTGACCATCCTCCAATGTGGTCCTTTTAACTCAATTGCTATCCCAGGGCACTGTTTAATTTGACTTTACCAAAAAGCTAAAGGAAGTTAGGGATGTGGGCACAGGCAAAAGTGAGCTTGGATCTGAAGAGATTGCTCATTGCTTCTCACTACATGCTGACTGGAGGTCGAGCTGGTAAGGTACCATGGTCTTTTCCACTGGCCCCCTCACTAGATTATTCATTTCATGCGGTCAGAGACTTTTGTTGAACATGAGGCCTGACGCATAGCTTAAAAAATATTTGTTGAATGGGTAAAAAAATATGTGAAAATGATTTCAGGCCATTGCCATGTTCATGGATGATCGAGAACAAATCTCAAATTATGGGGATTTTTTTCCAAGTCCAGTTTGTCCCTTTAGATTATGAAAAGCTCTTGCCCTAGTCCCCTGCCCTGGTAACTCCACCTCCCTGGTGGACTGTCACGCTTGTGAACTAATGCCACTGGAATAGGCTTGTGTTTTAAGGAGCCACATTTAGTGTCTCCAACTGAGAAAGGTGTAGTGAGCTAAGCTGTAGCGTGGGAATGTGCAGTTAGATTGGGAAGCAGGCTAAGCAGACAAGCGATTAGGTTTTTCGGAATAGAGTTTAAACCTGGCCTGAAAGGGTACAACAGATTTGGAAAATGGATTCGATCCAGAAGGGGCTGTGTGCCTGACAACGTTTCATCTCCCATGTCTGAATTCTGGCACTCGTTGAGACAAGAATAACATAGATAATGAAACTCCCGGTGCAGAAGGAGATACTTTTAGCATCAAGCTCCAGGAGATGTTAGAAGGGGATGATTGGCAGTGAGAAAGTTTTGATTATCTTTGCGATAATCTGCTCTGTGATCGTTCTCCTCCTTGCCAAACTGTCTAAAAGATCTGGAAACCCTCACGGAGCCCGAGGATTAGCAGAAGTCAAATTGGCGGTGGGAGAAGAGGAAAAGGAGGTGGGAGAGAGGGAGGCAGTCCAGAGGGCTAAGGCATAGTAGTTTGGGAGCAGTTGAAGCCAATTTCTGATTTTACCCGCATAACCTTTAATGTTCAACTTGATCATGAGGAAAGGATGCTTTGAACACTCCTCTGGATCCTACGTATGTGCCTGACCCTGGACTAACGTTTTGCAGACTGGACAACTCCTTCCTTCTACCCTAGGGGATACAGCACTGGGGTCACTCCTCTGTGGTCCATTCTGTTCTACTGAAGAAATGTGAGCAGGTGGGGGCAGGGTCAGAGTGTGTGGGGCGGGGCTATAGCTTGGGCTGCAGCTGCCCAGAGGCTGCAATTTGGAATGCAGGGCTGCAGCTCAAGGAAATGCGGCTTGTAGATTCCTGTTCTTTCTTGTAACTTTTCAGAACCCCATTAAACAAGTGAAACCTCAATGGTGGAGGTGAGATGCTATCCTGGGGCCATCTGCCGATAAAATCAATGTGGCTTCAGAAAGGCTCAAAATTATCTTCTACTGAAGCAGGAAAGCAATTCAGCGAGAGCTCAGCACCCTGAGTTGCAAGGCCAGCTTCTCGGAGTCCAGTATTGGATGAGGCATATAGCAGCTTAAGCCATTAAGCTATGTTAATACTATAGAAGGACATTTCTCATCATGACCCCCTGCGCTATTTATTGTTCCATTCAAAGCAATTACAGTTATTGCTAATAACTCACACCTGTGGCTGTCCTGGTATTGACTAAGGGAGAATAGATGCTGTTCTCTTGCTTATTTATGTAAAAATGGATGCAGTTCAATAGATTTACACCAAGTTTGAAGTTAACACTAATATTTAATCCCAGACCTGCTTCTGGCCATTTAGCTTGAAAGGCACTAGACAAGGGATGTGAGCCCTGGGAAAAGCCAGAGAACCGCAAAGATTAAATTAATTAGTGATGAATGTGAGACCACTGCCGCTAGTCTTATGCCAAATATAATAAACTCCTCTGTCCCAGGTAAAGGGAAAAGGACCTCCGTGGTAGGAGCTGGGGGACGAGAGAAGGGATAAAGGAGAGACTTCTTCTGAAATACCTCTCTTGCCTCTCCGAGACTGTTCATCAACTATAGCCTGAGCTGTACTCTTCCTGGTTAACTCAACTCCCTTCCTCTCATATCTGACCCCAGAGGTCCTGCACAGGGTCAAGACCCCAGGAGGCAGTGAGGCACAGTGTTGAAAGCATGGCTCAGGAGCCTGGAAGACCTCAGCGTGAACTCCAGCTTTGCCTCTTGCTAGCTGTGTGACTTTGTGCGAGCAGATTACCCTATCTGAGCCTCGGTTTCCTCATCTGTAAAATGAGGACAATGAAAATACTTATGTCAGGGAATTATTTTGAAATGGCTAATGAATTTAGAGCTCTTTGCGTATTACCTGGCTTATAATAAGCACTTAATAAATACTAATTATTATGAGTACTTGCATCTGTTCAAGTCTGCATTCAAACACTATGAGTAGAAACAAGAAAACCCCTGCCTCCTTGTCCCAGAAAATATTACAGAAGAACCGTAAAACCGTAAAGCAGCAACTCCAAGTCAAGCTCAATTCCAAAGAAAGCAATAAGAAATTGGCAGGAGACTTCCACAAAGAGGAAGGAAAAGAAGGAGAGCCTGAAGGCCGCTGGTGGGACTGTTGGGAGGAGAGCTCTAAGACCACAGCCCGGGCAGAGTTTAGATGGGGAAGTGGCCTCAATACAAACATGGGTTCTGAGCTAAGAACAAATGTCGATCCAGCAGCCTCTCTACAGACTCGGGACAAGATGAAGTGTCCCTCCGCCTTCTGAAGGGGGCTGGGGTCTTGTGTGAGCTTCCAAGGGGTCTCGAACCATGCAGGAAAGAGCCCTAAGGGGAAAAACTGAGATCAGCCAAGGTGGGAAGGTGAGTTAAATCTGCTGCTAAAGCAAATTCCCTATGTGGTTGCTCCTCCTGTGAAGATAATCCTCACTACCCTGTTACAACTATCCTGGGGCTTACATTTCAATAAAGGGTCATCATTAATGGAGTGACCACAAGGTACCCAGAGAGTTAGGTGCTGTGGGTCAAAGCTAAGAAAATGAGAAGACATAGTCTATGGGAGAGGACAAAGTGGGACAGCAAGTAGGATGTCACCTCTTAGGAAATGAACGTCACCTCTGCGATAGACCCAGCTGCTCGAGGCAAGACACAGCGAGCCCCTGTCCTCTTTCCTATCCCCAAACCCAGTGGAGGAGGCTGCTCTGGGAACAAGGGGATAGAACCAGAAAGTCAGCCTCTGAGTGCTGGTGTGGAGGGGCAGTCTGTGAACGAGAGACCATGAAAGTCAGTGGTTGATGGGCAGGAGAACCTAAGCAGAGAAGGAGAGAAGGAGGAAGGGAGAGAGAAAGAAAAGAGAGGGTGATAGACAGAGGGACAGAGAGAGAGGGAAAGATGGAGAAAGAGAGAGGAAAAGACAGACAGGCAGAGAGACAAAGACCAAGAGGGAAAGAGTGACATAGTGAGACAGAGAAACTAGAGAAAAGACAAGAAAAAAGAGAGAATCACACATACACAGTAATTTCACAGAAAAGACCGTGGAAGGCAAAGACACAGAGAAAGAGAGATCCACCAACACAAGACAAAGAGAAACAGGATGGAGACAGGGTCACACACATACAAGAAGAGAGACAGAAAGAGCCAGGCTGAGAGCACAAGAGACAGAGGAAAGCAAGAGGAAAGGACCAGGCAGGAGCCAGCAAGGTTTTGTGAGGCGCCTGCACAGAGATTCTTCTCCAAAAGATCCTAGCGTTTGAGCTTTCCCAGGATGAGGGGACCAAGAAGAGGAAGGAGCCCAAGGCTTCTCTCACATGCGACGTGGGAGGCTGCTCTGGGGAAAAGGAAGTGTCATCCTCGCTGTGTGGACCCTGCACTGAGCTCAGGCCTCCATCCCTCCCCCCAAGCCTGGTCCGCCAAGACAACTCTTGCCCCCCCCATAAGGAGGGGAGCTGCCCAGACAAGAAGAAGGGGCTTCTCCTGAGCTCCCATCTCCAGCGGTTCCACTTTCCTCAGCTCTGGAAGCCAGACACAACAGGTTTTGGCAGAGAAAACTTGTGGAGGTTTCAAACTTTTTATGTTACAAAGCGAGTTTTTAAAAGCTCCATAAAATTTCAAGGCACATACTTAATGTTCAAATGGCAGAATATATCGATTCCTGCCCATCCTCTAGTATCTTAAGTTTACCCAGAGGACCATTTTATTTAATTAAGTTGGTGCTTTATTAATATAAATATTCTCTTATTGATCATAAGAGGGCCTGACAGGCACTCAAGCTGGGTATACATCACCTTCCCTCTGAGCAGCGCCACTTAGAGGAGTAGCTGGCTCGGAATCAAGAAGACTGGCAGAAAGTGGTCCCCTGGGATGTCAGGCGTGGATGAATCTATAACATTTTTATGGAGGGAGTTTCTCTTTTTTTTTTTTTAAAGACCTAGCTTCTCACTTCTCTTAAAGCAGAAAGCATATGGAAATGAGATATGAAAATGGTCTTGGCTTACACGTATCAATTAAGCATGTCAATACCTTAATTAAATCGCTCAACTAATGAGATTTATACCAATGAATATGCTTTATAGTTATAATAGCTTTTTTGGCCACTGTTCAAAATGTCAAATAAATTGTGAAAAGCGGATTAAGAAAAAGACATAATTGACGTCCTGAACTGAAGCCAGTTTTTTTCTTCCTGCCTTTCTTTCCCCTTTATTCATGTGATTTGGGAGAATATATATAAAGTAATGGACCCCATAATGGATTGGCTTTTCAAGAGTCTTTTTTATCCTTCAATTCTAATCCTTCTTATCAACTTTTCTAAGCCCCACACCATTGAGCCTACGAACGCCTTCACTTTCTTCTGGTTCCTTGGAACTTGCTTATTTAATAATCTGCAACTGAAGCTCCCTGGTACACCCACAGAGAGGAAAACACTGCTGCTCTGACAGACAAAACCCTAAACAAAACAGGACATAAGGTTAAAAGGCTATTCCCATAACATCAAAACACCTGGGTAAAGGTATTCTTAATCTCTTATGTACAAGCCAGGATAAAAGCCTATTTTCTCCAACTAAATAATGTGGCAAGAAAGTCAAGATTCTCGCTTCTTTCTTCTTAGACTCTTTTGCTCTCTCAGCATTTCTAAATCATTTCTTAATCAACTTATTTCTGTATATAACCACAGTCTATTTCCCTAAGGATGGAAAACAAAAAGACGACCTTCTATACATGTACAAACACCAAAAGCGAAGATGAAACCTGTGAGTAAGTGATGCTGGCCATTTGCACTGCTGTCGTGGATTCTTCCCAGTAAGTCACAGACAGAATGAGCAACGCTGTGAGTACTGCTGCGTGGATTCAGGGTTATTATTTAAAGCTATGATTGCAAAAAACAAAGAGGAAAGAAAGAGAAAATAAACTATTTGGGGGCGCTCATCTGAAATACACAAGGGTGTTTCAAGTCTTGCTTAAATAGTCCATTTCTGAAACCTCTGCCACGCCATTGTGTTGAATGTCGCCCTAAACAGGGTGACAGGGAGTGGGTGCTCTTGGACTTTTGTGAGCCCTGATTCCCCTGAGACTCTGGCGTGTGAGGGCTGCATCTGTGGTCTCTCATCCTTTGACAGCCAACCCCCTGCCAGCACCTGGGGAAGGATGGCACCAAACAGTCCAGAGAGATGCAAGAACCAGGTCAGTCCTCCCAGTGTGATTCCCTCTACTGACATGATCCAGCTAAGATTAGGGGAAAGGACCAAACACCCCAACCATTACTGGATACAATTCAGAATGAAGCATCTTTTTCAGAATCCATGATTCTCAACAAATTTTAGAGGTAAAAGATCCAACTTTCTTGGTTTACAGATGGCAAAGCTGAGGCCCCAAAAGAGAAAGGACTGGCCCAAAGTCACACAGCCTGGGGCAAGAACGCAGGACTCTGACGGTGGAGAAGGGTCCTGCCCAGCGCGGGTGTTGTTTCTGTTTTATATAAAGAAGGCAGGACAGGAGGCAGGTCCTGGTGCAGTAGCTGTCATTTCTCTGGTTGCCAAGGAGCACCTGGTTGGTCCGGCTAACTGGGCAGGTGTCCTCCCTCTCTGCAACATGCCCTGCACATGGGAACAGCCCTCCTAATGCTCTGACCACATTCAAAATGGGTAGTCTTTCTAGATCCATCCACCCATCCATTCGTCCATCCAACAAACATTTACTGAGCACCTACTATATGCTAGGCATGGTGCTAGGACCAAGGGACAAGCGGTGAACTAGCTCTTTGTGCACGGAGGTTATAGAACTTAGGGCAGACAAACATAAGGCAATCACTGCACAGAGGAGCTTTTATAATTTAGACGGACACTATGAAGAAGTACAAGATGCTCGTATGATACAAACATGTATAATAAGGGAACTCAATCCATGCTAGGCAGCCGGGGGAACTGAAGCTCAAATGGAGACATGCAGGATACGTAGGAATCACACAGGGAAGGGTGTGCGTTGGAGGGCTTGGTGCAGTGGTTCTCAAAGTGCAGTCTCTGGTCCAGCAGCGTTAGTACCAGCTGGGAACCTGTTAGAATGCAAACTCTCAGTCACAATCCCAGATGTTCTAAATGAGAAACTTTGGGGGTGGGGAACAGCCACCTGTGGGCTTTTTTTTTCCCCAAAGGAAATAAATTTTTTCGTGGAAATTTAAGAACATACACGAAAGTAGAGAAAATAGTATAATAAACATCAATATCAACAATTATCTATATTTTGCTAATTTCCTTTCATCTATTCCCACCTCCCCTGCCCACATATACACACTTTTTTTCTTTCTGGAGTATTTTAAAAGCAAATCTCCGACACCATATCACTTTACCCATATATATATATATTTCAGTATGAAATTCTAACCAATAAAAACTTTTAATTTAACCATCTAGTATCATTACACCTAACAAAATTAACAATAAGTCGTTGAAGTTGGTTTGTAGTCAAGATCTAAACAAAGTCCAGCATTGCATTAGCCACCTGTGTCATAACCAAGCCTTCATATGGTGGTAACAAACAGGGATCCACTGGTGTAGAGCATGCTGGGAGAGGGAATGGGTGTGGTGAGGACTCTGACGCTTAAGCATGCGCCATGTGCAATCCGAGAAGCAGAGGGTGGCAAGTGTGGCTAGAATGGGGCTAGTGGAGGGTAGTGGCTCAGTGGAAGCTGGTGAGAAGACAGGAGGAGATGGCGATGGGATCAGGTTCGGACATGATCCCAGGACAAGAAAGAGTGACTGAAGGGTTTTAAGCAGAAGATGAGGACAATTCTTCATTGAATGTTGATGAGAATCTCCAACCTACACCAGCAGACCAACAGGAATAGGCCTTCCTTATGCTGATTTGGAAAGCCAATTAAAAAATAACTGATATTTTAATGAATTCACATTTACATGTAAATTTTCATTTAAAAAGCCACAGACTATCACTCTCTCACCATATGCCTCCTCCTGGTTCAGTTCTCTGCAGTGAGGGATAAGCCTTGAGTCTCCCCACAGAAGCGGGGCAGGAGATAAACAAAGAACTCAGAAGCATCGGGCCTCCCTGGGGGTGCAAACCTGGTGCCCCTGGGACCCCAGAGGTTTTGCTTCAGCACGTTTTTCCCCTGTCAGGCTTTACTTGTTTTGACCATTTTGATGAGTTATAAATTTATTGGCACTTCAGCGTTTCATGAGAGGAGGAAGCTGGGTCCTGTTCTCCAGCCCAGAGGGCTAAGGCTTTGCCCCCAAATCCCAACGTCACAGAAAGCCAGGGCAGGGCCCCGAATCCCTTGCTCTTTGTTCTAGCTGCCCAGGCAAAAAGAAGACACTTGTGGGGACATAGAATAATGACTTGGGCGTCTCGGCATTCGAACCTGGTCCCACAGCTCTGGGTACACGGCTGGAGCATGCTGGCCTCTCACAGGCCCCCTCAAGGTCCCGCCCACCTCTCTTAACCTCTATCATTGCCCCTGACCCACATCTACTATCCATCCCTTCCTACTCTCCGTATATATCAATCACAATGTTTCCTTCCAGCATGCTTTCATCTCATTCAGTGGGTTTTAAACTATTACTTAAATGCAGAATTATCTTGTCGGTGAACGGGCATTTGCACAGTGCCAAAAAAATCACACTGGAGCTTCTTTGACTGAAGTGGGGGGTGACAGAGGAGCCCAGCTGGGTTGCACCCCCAATAATTTAGGGCACTTTGACTCATTTTGAACATTACCAACCACTTCAGTTTACCCAGGAGGAAGCTGAGGCCCAGAGGTCAATGCCTTGTCTGGGGCACTCAGCAGGTCCTGAAACCACAGACTGGTCACTCCTACTTCTAGCACCCGGCTCCCTCCCACTCCTTTCCCTCCGCTTAGAAACATTCCGAGTAGGGGAGACTGTACTCAATCCAGACTCAAAGCTTACTGCATCAGCACTTGCTTCCTGTAATAACCAACATGGGGACCACACATTCTGGATAAGAAAAACTGCATTTCATCTCCCTCCCAGCCTCTCCTGCTAAGTTGCTTGGGGTAGAAAACTAGAGAGAAGGTGAATAGTGAGGGGAAAAAAACCCAAATAGCTTAATTCTCCATTCTGGATCATCAGTCTCTGTGTGTTCACAGCAGTGACTCAGAGCTCTCCTCAGAGAGGAAGCTATGAAATTTTAAATCTGCTGACTCTTACCTCCTCTGTGGGGCTAATCCAGAAAACTTTACTTTAGAAATAACAATAGTGATAGCAATGATAATAATACCTCCTAAGCATTTTGGCATGGGTTTCAATTTCTCTTTCCTATCAGGAGAACACAGAAAAAACTCCCAGATGTCACTGCAAAATGCTAATTCCAGCTTTGGGGGCAGGCATAATGGCAGGAAGATGCATTGCTATGGAGATAATAAGTTGTGATAGACACGTGTGCATAATTAGAGGAATTCATAACAAAAGGGGCCATACCACTGGTCCCTGGGGGTTGGCAGTTCCTCTGTGCCATGGTTTTGGCAGCACAAGGGTGCCCTGGGCTGGCACAGAAGTTCCAGATAATCCTGGAGTTCCTCAATGTTATAATCTCACAACCTTCTTTAAAAAGATAGAGATTTCCAAACCCTGCCCACCCACAGGGATGCATCATAGAGCACCAGAAAATCCTGGGAGGCATGGCTTCGCCTCCACTCCCACTTAGAGAGATGAGCATTGGATGAGCACCTACTGTGTGCTCCCTTCATCAAAAACATGATGAGGCAGGCACTACCATTCTGATTTTACATATAAGGACAGCACAGTTCAAATATGAGGCAACTTACCCAAGGGCACAGAGCAAAGAGGAGTTGGGATTGAACGCGTCTGTCCTGCCCTGGCTAGCCCACATTTACTTGGAGGAGCCTTGTTCATCACACCCATCCTGTACCCCCACCCCTCCCCGACAGCACCCAGTTAGAAAGAAGGGCAGACTTAGGTACCTGTGAGCACAGAGATGATGACTAGACCTTCTGACCTTGGAAAGAAGATGGTATCTTCTTGGTTTAATATTGTTTATTATTCTGGAGTTAAATAGTATTTTATTTCAACACATTTCACTTATTGGGGTCATGCTAAAGCTTTAGCATTATTGAGCTGCTGGGGGTACAAAAGAAGTTGAAGAGGCAGTCTCTTGTGAGATGATTAACTGATGTCCCATGTCATGTAGCATAAGCTCACACATGGAAGTTGGTTTCTGAGTAAACTTGGTTGAGGTATTGAGTGTTAGAGAGCAAAGCATGGAGAGGGGGTGAGAGCTAAAGAAATATAAGGGTCCTCTGAGGACCCAGCTGGAGTGCTAGAAACAGCAGGCCCAGAACCCTATTCTCAGCAAGTCTTAATTTCTGCCCCACATCCTACAGAGGCTGTAGAAATAGGGTTAGCAATGTGTTTTCTCATAAGGAAAATATCACATTCTCTTCCGCATCCTCTCCCTATATTCTAATGTTCAAGATAGGAAGGAAGAATGAAAAGAAATATCTTAACACACCATACCACGCTATTATACTCAAAAATACCGAAAGGATTAAAACTGCCGGACCACATTAAAACTAATGACTGGTTTGGTATGACCCCTCCTTGCCTTGGCATTGCCCGTTGTCTCTAGCAATAAAGAAACATCACAGGCAATTTATTGGGAGTTATTCTCAAATGAATTGCATTTGCTGAGAAGAGCACATTTAGCATTTGGTGATTCATATGTGGGAAACATTATTGCTCTGGAAAAGAGCTTAGAATAAGTGAGACTTAGAGCCCAGGGGATAAAAAACCCAAGAGTTTAAGTTTAATTAAAAAAAAAAATGCGTGCATCCATTATGTGTCTGTGCGTGATTGCGGACTCGGAAGCAAGTGCTTCCGAAAGTCCGGTCTACATCCGAAATTGTTTTCTCTACAGTGAGGAGTGGGGTGGAAGAAGGGGGTTGAGGGGAATTGTTGACATATTTCTTTTCAATAAGAAAATAAAACAGAGAAAAAGAAAAATATATGAGCGAAACATATACTTTCTAACTCTCGATGTTTTTCTATTTTAAGTAATTTTGATGATAAAGTATTCCTCAGTTACTTGTGTGTACTTGAAACTTAAAATTAAAGGGAGTGATTACACTTTCACGCCTCCCTTTTCCTGTCCCTGGGAGCAAGGTGGGGATTTTCTTTTACACTTTCTCACCAAGTATTTTAAGCCTCTGTGTTCCAAGCGGCTGATGCCCTTGGCTCTGCCAAGCCCCGGGTCTGTGCAGAACCACAGCTGTGGGTGAGCTAGGAGGTCTGGCCTCAGCCCCCGGACCTCACACTGAAAAGCAGATCATTGAGCTTAACTGCCCACTATCCTTTCTCCTCGTCTGTGTTGCTGGTTTATCAGGGCGCAAATATACCCACAGCCTCCCAGTTAGAAGACCTCTCTTTCTTACTTCCTTCAACGCCTGGATGCATGCAGATGTAGCATCCTTCTTTTGAAAGTTATTTTTCCATCATACAGGTAATGGAAAAGATACCCTGAATATTTTGTTAATCAGAAGGCAAGTTATTCAACAGTATTAAAATATGGTCGGGTATATGCAAAGAAAAGGCCAGGAAGGCAGTGCATAAAAATATTAACTACCATCACTTGGGAGTTCTGGGTTGCGAGAAAATGAGTGACTTTTATTTCCCTCTTTTGGATCACTGGTCATATCCAATTTTGCTCTAGTGACTTCAATGATGGTATTATACATAGAATAAAGAAATTTATTTATTGTTTCCTTAGAGCAATACACATAGAAGGCAGACATTTTAGGAAATATAGGAAGGTAAAAGCAATTGCCTGTAGCCATGCCGCTCAAAACAGCCACTGTAAACATTTGTTTATTCCCTCAGTCTTTCTTCTGTGGATACGTTTGTGTTGCATATTTTTGTATACATACATGTAAATAAATATATAAACAAATATACATATGTAGAGAGAGAGAGGGAGGGAGAAAGGTTTAGCTTTATATACTTCTTTTTTCACTTATCACATCACAGCCTGGGTGGCTCTGCACAGGGGTGTGAAGGAGTCTTCATCGTACATCCTTTTGTATGTTTTGAATATTGAGCCATTTGAATATATTGCCTATTTTAAAATAGATTAAAGTAAAATGTAATTCCATATTGTAGTAAGCATTTTCCACGCTACTGCATGTTGTATATTCGTCTTTTTAAGTGGCTGCATTATATTCCTTGCAAATATTCTGGAAAAGACAGTGATCTTGTCAGTCACTGCATGAGTCGCGGCCCATCACCTTGGACCTCTGGACCTTCTCACGCTCTTGCCCAGTCTCTCCTCCTAAGCTGCCTGAGTAGCATGCGGTCCACGGCTTGGTCTGCGGAGGACTGAGGGCAGGTTTCCAGCAGAGCTGATGTCATTCTATGGGAATGAATCCTGATGTCAAGAAGGATGAGCAGTGGAGGAGGACAGGAGACTCCGAAGAGCCTGAATTAATAGCATCTCCAATTCCCAGACCTTTCATGGACCACACTGCTAAACTGAGAAGGGATATAGTGCATGGATGAATCGCTCCCAAGGTGGCTCTAGGGCCTTCTCCTTCCTCTTACAACAAGGGATTTTGGAACACCTATAATCAGGTACCAAACTGCGCAAAGAAATACAGCAAGGACCTGCACTAAAAGAAAAGGGGGGCCAACACCATGGCGTAGTGGTTAAGTTTGGCACATTCTGCTTCAGTGGCCCAGGTTCACAGGTGTGGATCTGGGGCACAGACCTACACCACTCATCAACCATGCTGTGGCGGCGACCCATATACAAAGTGGAGGAATGCTGGCACAGATGTTAGCTCAGGGCTAATCTTCCTCAAGCAAAAAAAAGGAGGATTGGCAATGGATGTTAGCTCAGGGCAAATCTTCCTCGGCAAAAAAAAAAAAAAAGAAAAAAAAAAGGAATTCTGAAGACCAGCAAACATAGCTTATTATAGATTGCCCTCATCATGAAATAATATAATAAAGCAGGCCAGATAATAAAGTTCACTGCAATTCTTCCAATCCTGATTACCCTATGTCTTATATTAAGAATAATAAAGGTGTTCAACTGCTATTTCAAATGAAAATGCTTCCCATGTAAGACCTGTGGAGGAACTGCAGACATCTCTTGCATGGAAGCACACACCTCACAAACCCTATGCAAGAGGCTCCCCCAATTGATGCTCATAACATCTACCTAATCCCCCTACCTTGACTTGCGACCTCCCTTACAGATACAAAGATGATGTGGAAACCACATCAGGGTACCCAGCCAGTCTTCTTGGTTTTCTCCAAATACACTGAAGGGCTTTTGTACATCAACCCCTGTTATACACGCAGACATCTGTCCTCCCAAGAACACATCCCTCGTGCCTGTGTGTATATGTGAATAAATAGCATCTAAGATGGCAAAGGATACTCCCTGCACCGTTCTCACACGGAGGACCAATATTTAGGGCATAGCTATACTTCTTGTGGATTCTCCCTTTGCCAACAGCAGATGTTGCAAATTGTTTAGTTTGGTTTGCAAGTTCTTAAAAAAAAAAAAAAAACCTGAGCCAACATTTTAAAGTCAGGAAATTCATATAAGCATCTGGATTTTTGGCTACTTTTGAAAAATCCAAATAGCCATCAATTCCGGCCCTCTCTCCCATGGGACAAAGCTCGGTGCCAGGTGCCCTCTGTGGAAGGTGCAGGCAATTTTCATTTTGAGTTCAGCATCATCCAGAGAAGTCTCTGTTGCCTCCTAACATTAAGGTCCCTATGCCCACTGCCATTTGTCACGAGGCCTGCATTGTTGTTTTTATCACAGAGAAATAATTTTATTATGCCTGCACACTTCACTCAATTACTCTACTTGAAGGCATTTGAGTTGTAATCCCTGCCTAGAATTTTGAGAATATGGCCTGAAGATTTATTTAGGCATTATTAAGTAAGAGACACAAAGAACAATACGATGCCTTTCGCATTCTTCTGTGCTGCGGCGATTCCCCCAGCTCAGCTTCTTCTTGCATCAAAACTGGGTTTTGGTCTGGGTTTGGGTTTCTGGTCTGAAGCTCGTGGTGCACTGAGCTGAGACTTGTCTAGACAGGCTGTGCTTCCCAGTCTTCTCCCAAAAGATGCCCCACCTTCCCCTTTGCACGCTCTGCTTTAAATCCATTAACTTAATTTGTCACAAGTGTGCGGCATTCCCTTTCTTGTTAAACACGGACAGATAGGTACCTGATTTCAAAGCTGAGAGAAACATATAATCAAATGATTTTGTGCAGAACCGAACCATCTGGGCTGCAAACAAGATTCTTAAAATAATTGTTTTCTCCCCTTGGTGGTGGATCACATTAGAGTATTTAGCTCTTTGGCTGATTTAATCTAGCTACGTAGATGAAGTCTGTTTACTTACATGGTAATGAAACTAAAGGTTCAATGTAACTTACTCTCTGTTGTCATAGAAAAATCAACTTCAAGACTAAAATGTCTAAAGGAGCAGAATTTCCATGACATTAGCTCACTCTGGTTGTTTAACGAAATATTTTCATCCATAAACACACACAGACGCACACACGTTTATATAATCACCTGCACACATTCGTATATTTACACATTTACACACACACACTCACACACGGCCATGCACCAGTGATGGATTAAACCATCACATGACACTTGCAAAGTCAGACGGAAATAACAGTGGGTTTGTATACTTGATCAAAACGACCTCTGAAAATAGAACCTCTTTTAAAACACAGGTTATGCTTTGTCTCCTGAAGAAGGGCGTCTGGAACTTTACCTATGAGACTATGAGGGAAGTCACAGTCTTCATCCCTCTTTTGTAAAGAAAACACCAAAGAGAATCCTAGACTCTGGGACATGGAGAGTGCAGCCTGATGTTTTGCACCAGGTACAGAAGTAAAAGCAGAAAAAGCTGCGTTTAAAAATCAGTTTCTCCACTGGTTTGATGAAAGCCAGCGTCCTCTCTCTAGTCTTGACTCTCATCTCAGCCTGACTTCCCAAGACAAATAGTGCATGATAATTAAATCCCAAATGATGATTAAAAACACTTGTGAAGGAGTTATTACATATGTAACACATACATGTATGTTAGACCTCAGTGCAGAAGTTTTGAATAATTTATAGGGCATCTGAGCTGTGGTCACTGTCCTACCAGGTTCACCCTTTTCTGCACAGTCTCCAAATGCTGAGAGAACTGGCGCACACTGGAGAACAGCGGCACTGTGGATACAAACTTATTTTCTATGACTTTTAATTAGCTTCCAATGAGTATGCTTTTAATGAAGAGTCTCTGATTAAAAATGGGGTTCTGCAAAATCTAAATTAAACGCATGGCTTAGGAAATTTTTTCTTGAAACGGTCTCACACACATAAGTCTTGTCAGCGTAATGAAAGCACATACATGCACTCTCACAATAAGAAGTGGCTGTCATTTAACCATCCTCCGGTTACCTTTCTAAATAATCCCAGCCCCTGATTTCAGAATGCAGGAGGTTTATATTAGCTAGCATCAAGTGATGTCAGGATAGTAGTGGGGAAAGCCGACACTTCGGAGCATAGCAGACTCAGCTGCAAGTCTGAGCTCCATCACCTTTTAGAGAAACCTTTCCCTCACTGAGTCCCAGCTCCCTTGCCTCATTTATCTTCGATCTTGCAGAGGATTCGATATAATAGTTTTAAAGCTGCCAGAAACCTAGACTGCAAGAATAAACGCTGGCTGTGCTGCACCACCTTCAACTTTTTGAACTGACTTTTATTTGCACAACGACTGCTACCACTTATCAAGCACTTAGTACGCACCAGTTTTTTCACCTTTTCTCCATTTAACAAACAAGAAAACCAAGGATCCCAGAGGTCAGGGAAGCCTGGTCACACAGCTAGAGAGGGAGAGAGTGAAGAATTAGAACCAAACCATCCGAACTCCAAGTCAGCGCTCATGACCATACGCTGCCTTTGTTCTTCCTCTCTCTCTCTCTCTTCCCTTGTATATTTACACGGAGTTAGAAATGTTCAGGTGTGTATTACACACAGACTGACCACTGAACGTGTATTATACCCTTTAATCCTTAAAATACCTCTATGATATATTTTACAAATGAGAGCACTAGGATGCCCTTACTTGCCCATGGCCCCTCAACAAGTGGCCAAGTTGGGCTGTAAACCCACATCCAACCAAACCAAAGCCTTGCACCTTCTGCACAGCTCCTGTTACACTCAGTCCTTCTCAGCTCCACTGCTCTGGTCCTGCCTATCCTTTCCCCAAACGGCTCTCCCTCCTCTTTGTGCAGATCCAGCCAGGATGCATCCGTTACAGTTCACGTGGCTGAGGGATTACTTCATGGGTCTCTGGACAGGAGTTTCTTGTTTTCTGAAGCACCAAGAATCTAGAAGCCAAGATCAGCATTTAATTCCAGACTGGCTGCTATTATTCAGAGTCATTTTAGGTCTAGTGGTCTTTTGTCCTCAATTGGACAGCAAGCTCCTTATCACTGGCCTGTGCCTCCCCCACTGCACCCTGCTCAGTGTCTAGCACCTCTGGAGCTCAGTAGGTATCCAGAATAATGCACTGGCTGCTGCTGGTTTGAGGAGCACTATTGCTCTTCTGTTCAGTGACCAGATGACCAGATTCTAAAAACTGCACCTAACCCAGCTGCTCTATTGGAACACTCAAACTTGTTTATAAATTTGATATTTAAAAAATTAATACATGTCCATAATTTAAAAAGCCATAAAGACAGAAATAAAATAAAAAGTAAAATCAATATCTTTTTCTCTCACTCTGACCTTTAGTCTCTTCCTCTAAAGATCTTAATATTTTCTTGATAATGTTTACATATATATATACTGGCATTTACACATATTATTTAAAATAGGCACAAATAAGAAAATAATATACAATTCTGTTCTACATTTTTCTTTTTTACTTAATAGTACCTTTTAAACTTAACTGTACCTTTCCCACAGCTACACATATAGCTCTAGCTAACTCTTTTAAATGACCACATACCATTCCTTTCTATGTGGATGTGCCATAAACTATTAACCATTCCCCTAATAAAGGTTGCTTCTAGTTTTCTGTGAGGACAGTGAACTTTAAGGCACAGCTATCTTGGAATCTTTTATGAAAATATATCTTAGAAAAATTCCTAGCAGTGCAATCACTGGGTCTAAAAGGGTACATGCACTTAAAATTTTGATAAATATTGCCCAAGGGGTCTCCAAAGAGGTTGCACTAATCCTATTAATTTTGAGTAGTTCACGTTGACTCTGTAGGTCATAGTCCCCAAGGAGGGCCCCAAACCAGAGCTGATGCTGGGGCAGCATCAGAATCTGCCCAGGGTTTGGGAAAAATTTAATCACGCTCAGAGAGAACCACAGTGGCAGCAGCATTAAGCTGTCGTCTGCATGTAGAAAACGCAGAGCATATACTGAATGGCGCCTTCCACTAGATGCTGTACTGTTGCTTAGACTTTCCGGCAACAGCCTCTTCATAACTGAGGATGAGCACCGTGTCCTCCTGGGAGGGAGGAAATTCTGCCCCTCACTTTGCTGTTCCACCCTCAGCCAGTCCCCTTCCTCTCTGTAGTTTAATTCCTTTATTTATGACATGGGTTGACTCGGGGTCACAAATTCAAATACCCTCAGGGACGAGGAAGAGAACCTAACTCAGTGGCTGGGCGGGGATGGCTGCCAACAGGGGAGTACAGGCCATCTTTAAGAACAGAGCCAGACTGCACTCCAGAGGACGCTGGGGGGTGAACATGTGGGCCCACTTTTGTAATCTCCCAGTTTTCCATGGGAATCCAGAAATATGGATTTTATGCAAACTTTTTGATTTCTTTTCCTAGATTTTTAAATGTTGGAAACTGATTTAAAAATTTCACTCTATTTGGTATTTAATATACAAAAATCCATGAGTTCATAATAATACTTAAAAAGAGAAAGCAAAAAAAATTCATTTGTCATCACTAGAGATAGCTTTTACACCAACTCTGTATTCTGAAAATCGGTAAAGGGAAAGAATCCAGCATTTATCTGGTATTTCCTGTAGGAACTGCATTTTGGGTAAGCAGTTGGTCCATGTTTCTGAGCTTTTCTTTACATACAAATTCTAACTAATAGAGGTAAAAAGAATAGTAGTAAAAATTATTTTGTAACCTCGAAGTAAGTAATTGATTCAGGCAACAGTTATCAATGGATGCTAAAATCAAGTTAAAGGTTGACTCGGGGTGCCAAATTATTAGTCACAGATTATTGTTGGCAGTGAGGGTGGAAAAGCAACTTTAGATTGTAACCACCTGAACTCTCATTGATTAATCTTAGCACAAGAAGAGTAAAAGAATGTTAGGTGCATCCTGATGAACTCTGAAATACACAGTGTCACTTACAGAACATTCTTGCCAAATAACTTAACCCTGAATCTAAGTAAGCCTAATTAACCAGTGGCTAGAAATATGGGAGACAGGAAACAAGTTGAACTATAGGGTGGAGAGGCCATCAGAAAAATCCAGAAGGTGGGGCATGCTCCAGGACCTGGTTTCTTCAACAAGTCAATGGCATGAGAAAAAAATGGGGAGGAGGAAACTGTCCAGATTAAAAGGGGAGAGTGATGTTTTAAATGAGCACTATCCAATGGAAATATGAGCCATGATGTGAGCCACGGATGTAATTTCAAATTTTTCAGTAGCCACATTAAAAAAGTAAAAAGACACATTAGATATATTTAATATATTTTATTATACCTAACATATCCAAAATATTATAATTTCAACATACAGACAATATAAAATTGTTAATGAGATATTTTACATTCTTTTTTTGGTACTGTGCTCAAAATCCAGTGTGTATTTTACACTTACAGCACATCTTAACTTGGACTAGCCACATTTCAAGGGCTCATCAGCCACAGGAGGCTTCTATTCTGAATAGAATTCTAGACTGAAAGAGGCATAGTAGCTAAATGCAGGGCATGAACTGCATCTGGATTGTAATTTAAACAAAACAATTGCTGAAAAACATTTTCAGGACAATTGGGGTACTTGTAACTTGGAATGGATATTGGATGGCACTAAGGAATTATTCTTCATTTTGTTAGGTGTGACTACATATTGTAGTTTTGTAAAAGATATTTTTATTTTTTAGTGAGGTGTACTGAAATATTTAAGAGTCAAGTGTCACAATGTCTATAATTTGCTTTAAAATACTTTGGCAAAACAACAGCAACCCTACAAATAGCAAAATATTCTTAACTGTTAAATCTAGGTGATGCATATGAGCATCTCAATCTAAGTGATCTTTAAGATCTCTTCCGGATGGAAAATTTTAGGATGCCAGTTGCATGTCTGCCTCTGAACTCCGTTGCTCTGGGAAAGGAGAAGCGTATATGTACAGCAAGCATGAGCTCTCACTCTAACGGGGCCTTTCCCGTTTCCTCTGGAGGAAAGAAAGGCCTGGGAGAACCTACAGCCAGGAGAGGCTGTCTGTGGAGCCCTGCAGGCAGAGCTACAGCGGAGGCAGCAGGACCCAGCGAAGTCAGGCGCTAGCCGAGAGCGCGGAGCAAGAGGGGCGGGGCCCTCCAGGCGCCAAGCACGTCACTTACCGGACTCCAGGCAGGACGCGTCCAGCACTGTCCTTCATTAGCGCTAATAGAATTTCAAGGTCAATGACCAGTCATAAACATCAGCCCTAAATTAAGTGTATCCGAGGCTCCTTGCCCAGAGGATTTTTTTCTTTTTTCTTAAAAGCCAAGTTGCTTGGGAGATAGGGGAGTGTCAAAAATACAGTTAACCTTTCAAGATGAAAACATTATCAATTCTATTGATTTAGATCATAACTCGCTTCCACTTAACTCATCAAAAAGGATGGCCAATTTTAGAAATAATGTATTTCCCAGTCTTATGGAATTTTTTTCTCCCCCCCACCCCGCCCATCTCTCTTTCTATAGGCAACTTTTCTTTCGCCTCCACTGGGGAAGTTTCATCGAGGAGATTGACTGAGGTCTGGCTAGATTGCTGACAACACCAAAATGCCGCACACCTCACCCCTGGTGCTTTGTATTATTGATAGCGGCTTCTCTGCCTGTCATTTCTCCCCCTCTCCTTCCGAACAGCTGGGAATATCCCTGCAATCCTTGTCATACAACATGACTAATATGTTCAGCTTCAGAGTACAAAGGAGACGGAAATAAATGAAGGGATCGCTAAACAGGAGTTTTTCTGTCCCTCCTGTGGGATGATGAGTAACTAGGAACAGACAGCCACGAGCATCATTGCATAATAATCATCAGGTTTAGGGCCTGAGAGACTCTACAAGAATCTGAAATCAACACCCTAGCTAAAGTCAAGTGTAGAGTGAACTTAAGGGTCCAGGGCCTGAGTCAACAGCAATTTCCTGCTAAGTCCTAGTGTTACCACACCTTGAGACTTAGAAGCCAGGTTTTAGCAGCTCCAAATCCCTCCCACTCAGCTCTGTCTGGGGCATTGTGCCTTGCCTGTTTATATCAGCTTGTTTCTTTGCTTACTTCCGAATCTGTGTGTGGCACGGCAGGAAAGAACGGGTCCCCTGACATAAATCACAGTCAAAGCCCATATTTATTTTTTATTGATACTCCTTGCTGAAGAATTCCAACCAGAACTCCAAATAAGGCACATCTTGCTGCAGACAGTAATGACGATTTTTTATAAGATTCTGTCTGTATTGAAGGAAGATAGCCTTTCCACCATGCCCCTGTGGCTCCCTGCCAGCCTTCTCTCTAAATCCTGGGGTCTGTTGTAATGTCTCCTGTTTCCCATCAAACAAGAAAAATTCGGTATTGCTTTTATGTCCATATTATCTCTAGAAGCATACCCTCCAATATGGAAGGTTTTGGCATGTTAAAATCTAATTCTTCTTTGGAGAGGCCAAGGAAACCTTTGCAGCACTATTGTGTAATTCTTTTTTTCCCCAGGCTGAAAGGGTTGGCTTTATCAAGCTAATACAATCTTCTCTCCCAAGACAGACTAACTCTGACTTTAAACAATCTGTGGATAAATAGCTCAGCTTTCCCGCAAGGCTCTTTCCATTCATCTCAGCTGAGGAATGAGGGAATATGGATTATCATTTTGATTACAAATATATTTCTATCTGGAGGAAGATCTACAAAGGGCTAAAGTCACCTCTATAAATTTAAACAGTCTCCAGTTAGCCCTGAAGAGTTAAATCCTCTTTTTTTTTTTTTTTTAACATCCTGGTGCTTCAAAGATGTTATATTAGACAGATGTCACATTGATATAATAAACAGCAATGCCAAATCTAATGAATAAAGGGAAAAGAGAACCACATGCTGAGATTTTCAGATGAAATCAGGTAATGACAGGGAAGAAAAATGAAGCCAAATTTAAAAGTGGCTTGAAAGTCCAAAATCCAAGGTGTGGAGAGACTCAAAGCAGGAGAAATCTCAACTGTGCACTGCATTCATCTTATGTTTATATGCATTTCTACCTGATGTTCTGACTCGGGCAAAAGAAAAAGAAAATGAAATTTAAAGGGTCCCTGGGGCTAGTAATACTCTGGTAAAGGAAGTTCGTATATCAGTTGTCACTGCGGCCCCAGCCATGTTGTCAACGGCTGCACTAAGGTGAGGGCTTTTAGAAGATATTTTATAAGAGGTTTGTGAACCCGATTTGTGTTTCCAACAACTTCCTTGCACTTGCCATTAATTATGGTCAGGTGGAAGAAGTCAGCTCTCAGCGGTTTGGATCCCTGGATGGACACGTGGCACGGCTACAGCCTCCCTAGGCACCAGCGTGGCGGTGCGGTACCAGGGGCCTGGGCGAGGGGTGGCTCTGCCTAAAGCTCTTTAGAAAAGGAGACGTCACAACCTCAGGGATGCACTCAAGGTTGTACCTGGATGGCAAGGCTCTGCTTTTTGTCCAGCTCAAAGAACCCTGGCTTTAATTTCCTTCCGTTTCATTTTTTCTGAAAAATGTTCTGCAGACATACCAACTTCCTTCTCAAAACAAAACTCAAAATACCTTCCCTAGGACCACTTAGCAATACCTATCCAAATAGAAAGTGTTCATACCCTTTGCCCCAGCCATCCCACTTCTAGAGCTTTATCCGATAAATATACTCAGAGTGATATGCAAACACATATGCATGAGGATGTTTACTGTACCACTGTATTAGCAACACTAGAAAGGATTGAAATCTCCATCTATAAATTACCTGGTTAATGTTAAACTAACTTCTCGTGTATCTAGACAACAGAATACCATGCAGTTTATTAAAAAAGAATTATGTTCTGACCTGGAAACATAGCCATGATAGATTGTTAAGTGAAACAGCGAACTTCAGGACAGTATGCAATCTGATTCCATTTGATTATGGGCAGAAAGCTTCTGGAAAGACACCCAAGCTTTTAATAATGCCTACCTCTGAATATTAGAGAATATGAGAGGGCCTAGGGACTTTTATGTTGTAAGATTAGGTAGGATGTGATTTCTTAAAAACAAAGAACATTATTATTTTTACAATTAAAATCTAAAAAAGAGTCCCTTTATCTAATAAAGATAAATTGAATTGCACATTAGGCTTTTCCTGTCCACGTTAAACACCAAGTGCTTTAATTTTTCAATAATAATAATAATAGATGATATTTTGGATTCTATACATTTATTATCTAAGGTCACTTCCTTATTGATAAAAAAGTGAGAACATACAAGCAAGGAACCTTCTTACATGCCACGTTTTGGTGACTTACACTCAGGTTGATATTATTCAATATGCTTTTCTCTATTCAAGGACTTTGCTTTAAGAGTCAATGTCAATCAGTACATACTAAGCGATTCAGAGGGATTAAAATCAAATGGGGATTTTGGCTTCTACTACATGGAAGTGGCTGTCATTTTCTCTAGCAGGGATCTCTGGCACCTTGAGTTTCCCGGAACAGCAAACTCTCTGAAATAATGACCTTGATGCGGGAAGATAAAGGACTTTTGAATATCTGGCCCCATTTGGGCAGAATTCTAGAAGAGGACAATAAAAACGTAAGAAGTCAGTCCTGCCTCTGGGGAAGATGCGCATACTTGTCCGCTTAATTTGGTTTATATTTTGGGAGTCAAAGATTTCAGCCAGCTGGAGCCTCTGGCCCCTTCATGCCAGCATCCCACCCCTGTCATCTGTGGAGTCTATGAACTTCACAGGACCGCTAACTTCCCCTCTCCAGCACGCCTCACTCTTACTTCTGTGGAATCACAACAGGTTCACGCACCCGGGCCAATTTTGCGAAGAGCAAGAGCAACAACTTAACTAGAGGCAGGGAGGATCATCTCAGAATGAATTATTCACCAGCGAGACAATCACGGCTGCAGGGAGGGAATACAGATGCCCGCGGTGGGGCTACATCTCACCAACTTCCTCATTCAGTTTTAATGCATCTTTCCAGCCCTTGTGAATGAAGGGTATTCGCATTCAAGGAGCTTCTGCATTGATTCCAAAACCGCTGCCTTCTCTCTCCATCTTCCAGTTCAAGCTTACTTCTCTGGGTGTGGGTGAAGTCTCTTCTCTTTAAACTCTCTTTGGTTTAAGTCAGTTTCTCTGTCTGACTCTGTCTCTCTTTTTCTGGCTTATTTAAACTGAGTCTCTCTCTCTCTTTTTTTTAAAAAAGAGGAATCACAAACACCATCCACATATATTCCACGCTGCACTCACTGATAGATATAAAGCATTGCATAAATATCCCCAATGCATCACTCACTCATTCAATTCTAGCCTATGGAATAATTGTTTGCAATCTCACTATCGTGACACATCGCTCTGCTCCTTCGGTAGGGGAGTAACAGCATAACGGCTGAATGCAGAGGCTTGCGGTCAGATTGCTTGCATTTAAATCCAAGATCTCCAACTTAAAATCCTACTTTTTTTTTCTCAAAGTCTATGTATTTAGACATCATCTGTTGCCTGACATGTAGAAGGATAAATCATAGAGAACGTCTTCCTATGATCATGCACAGAAAACAGCTTTCCTTTTTCTTGTTCCTCTCTCTCTAATCTTCTTGAAAACTCTCACCATCCCACACTTCTCACATTCCCAAACACCTACTTCCCTCAACGATTCCATGCAGAGGCGCACACCGGGCCTCATCCATTCACCTCACGTGCAAGATGGAGAGGGCAATTTTATGTAGTAAAGATATATGGGACAAGCCAACCTCAAGTTCACATCCGTTAAAGCATTTCTCTGTTGGCAACATTTTTACAAGCCTCTCACAGCTATATGCTTAATTAAAATAAAAGGGTGATATACATCATTGCACCAAGTCCTTGCTGATGTAGAGGAAGGGAGGGAAAAATGAGTGCATTAGTTCTCCTTTATTAAAAGAGTTATTTCAGCATGACATCTCAAATAAAGACCAGCCATTAGCAAAATTAAAAATTAGGTGTAGTTGATTTTGGGAAATGCACCCATTAGTGCCGTCCTCTGCTTCTGGCTGTGTCTCTTCCTGTCCCAGCTGCAAGCTGCCTACCCACCCTGCCCAGGTAGCATCCTCAATCTTCGATTTCCCAAAGCTGATTATCATCATGACAGAATGACAAACAGAGGGAGAATGATTTGTTTATAAATTCTGCCTGATACTTCCTCAAATGAAATAAGAACAGGATGGTCAACCTTTATTGGACATATACTATATGCCAGACGTTATTCTAGGCACTTCATCCATAACTGCTTGTTTAATTATTTAAACCACTCTTAGGGAACGTGAGGGAAGGAGAGCACTATTTACTGAACACTTGCCGCCTTCTAAATGCATTATGTGAGTTTTCCCTGTTAATACTCATACCAACCCTGCAAGGTTAATGAAATAAGCTCCATTTTACAGATGAGCAAACTAAGGTTTTGAGAAGTTAGGTAACCAGACCTATGCTGCAGTGTTAGCAAGGCAAGGAGCAAGGTTCAAACTGAAGTCTTTCTCTTTGCAAACAACATCAATCCTGAATAGAACACAAAAAGTGGAGGGTGGGAACTGAACTTATTCAGACAAATATTTCCATTCCTCGCTACCTGAACATAGTATATCAAAAATCTCGCTATCTGAACTAGGAATTGAGTAGATGTGCAAAGCAAGGATATTTGCATTTAAGAGGCGTTGAGTAGCTGAATTGACAGATTATATGCTTAATTAGATGAGAGTGGAGCTCGCAGGAAAAAAGGAGTCAAAGATGATTCCAGCCTGGAGCCTTTATGACTGGGACAACAACAGTGAGTCCAGCAACAGAAGACAAATGCCTGGATTGAGAATGCTTTTGAGAATTGATTTACTTTGGCAAATCTTCAGGTGAAAGAAAAAAAGAAGGGTGAACAAGGTGACCCCCAGAACATTCTACAAGCCAGAGTCCTGGGTGTCAGTCTTGATGGTTCCTTCTCTTTAATCCTTATATCCATCCAACTGCCAAGCTCTATCATCTTTATTCCCCAGTATCTGTGCGGTCCACATCTCCATCCCCACTGGCAGCATCCTCACCTAAGCCACCAGCACCTCTTCCTGGGCTGCTCACATCCCTCTGCTCCCCTCCCATCAACTCTCCACCCTGAAGTCAGAGGGCTCTTTTACAAACATAAATATGATTAGGTAACCCCATTCCTAAATATCTTTTGAAGGCTCCTCAGTGTCTTTAGACTAAGCCAAGGGTCAGTAAACTATGGCCTGTGGGTCAAACCCAGCCAGCTGCCTGAAATAAAGTTTATTGGAGCACAGCCACACTCATTCATTTATGTACCATCTATGGCTGCTTCCATGCTGCACAGCAGAGTTGAGTCGATGTGACAGAGACTCTGGCCCTTTACAGAGAACGTTTGCCAAGCACTGGGCTAAACCAGAGTCCCTAACATGGTCCATAAGGCTCTGCATGATCTGACACCACCTTCTTCCTCGGTCTCTCTTCACACCACTGATCCCCTGCTCCTGGGACTTCAGTCATTCTGGCCAACTTCTGGCTGCTCACAGGGGCCACAGAAATGGGGCTAACTGGTCATGTATTGGCATGGCCTGTAGAGCATCCTAATTCCATGTTTCTGGGGGACAAGCCTTTTGGACTCGGGGCACTCCTGGCTCCAGTCCTTGTCTGGCTTCTCCCTCCTGTATCCTGCTTCTTTCCCTCCGGTGGCTTGAGGCCCAGTACTCTCCATCTCTCTAACTCCTCCCTGCTCAAACCCTCCTTTTAGGAAAAAAGCCACAAATGAACCACTGCATCTCAACTCAAACCAGTATAATGAAAACAGGGACATTTAAGTTCTGAGCCTTATTTCTAAGTGAGAAAGCCTTTTCCCTTTTTAAAAATCTTCTGGAGATCAATAAGGAGGTGGAAGGACTTTGCAGAGTGGAGGGAAAAAGGTAGAGAAATTCTTTGCTCACATGCCTGTGGTCCCATCACAGAGGAAAGCAGTGGCTTCCTCCACCAGGGTGAAGATCAGCCCCAATTTCAGATTCAGAGTCAATTAGTGTTTATTGAGCATCTGTTATGAGCCGAGAACAGTGCTAGGAATGTTTGCTTGTCATTTTGTGTTGTCCTCCTAAACCATGTAAAGCAGTCAGGGTTCATTTGCAGGTAACAGGAGCTACTCACTCTAGAAGGTTTAGCAGGAAGACCAACAATTTTGTAAGTGTCTATCAATTTTGTAGCAAGTCAGTTAGATGCTTATAGACTTGTTAGACAGGCTGGAGATGCGGGCTCACAGTGTACCTCTGGGAGTAGCTCGCAGGAGCAACGCTGCAGAACTGGTCAGCGAAGAGAGCTGCTACTGTGCACAAGCTGGGGAAGCAGGACACAGCTGCCCCAACTGCTGGTTCCAGAATCAGACCATCTTAGCTGCCACACAGGAATTCACAAGTTACATTCAGAGCTGCTGGCTCCAGAGCTGCACCATGCCTGCAGGAGCCACATCAGCAAGATGTGGCCAGCCTCCTCTCTTCCCACCTGACTCGGTTCTGGATTCCAGTCTTGAATAAGCCCATCAGATGGCAGGTATTAAATCAACCCCAGAGTCCTAGCTGCACGGGAGTCTGGGGACTGTCGTTGTTAGCTTTTCCATCTCTGCAGTATAGGAAAGTGCCAAGGAAGAAGTTGGAGCGGATGTTTGAATGAGGCAATCTACAATCTTCGTCTTGTAAAAAACATAGAGGCTGTTTCCCTGATTTTATAGAAGCAGAAACCAAAGTTCTGAGGGTGATGTACTCAGTCCAAAATCAAGTCCAGGTTTGCCAACTCTAAGCCCCATTGCTTTTTCTAATATAATGAAAGAGAATGCCATTTGTTATATTCAAAGGCAGTAACCAAATGAGGCTTTGGTCCCCTTACTGCCAAAATGACACATTTCACAGCTCAGATAGCCGCTGGCAAACTGATTAAAAGTCAGCTGACAAGGGTCAGACCGTGAACTTGGAATCTCCACCAGCTTTTCCAGCAACTCACCATTCAGAAAGTGATCTGCACAGGATATGTTTCATCCAACAGGGTGCTCAGTGACAACAGTGTTTTCCTCTGGGAGCAGTGACTCAGAATTCAGGATCACCGTAAAACTACCAGCCATAGTTCCCAAAGAGCAGGAAGGCTGAGTCCCTCCACCCACCCGTCGGGGAAGGGTGCGTGTGAGGTTCTGAGAAGGAGCTCAGTTCTCTAGGAGGGAACATACATCTCTGGTTTGGGGACTGCAATTTTCAGGAGTGAGGAGACAGAATTAGTTATTGAGTTAGCCATCACCACTGCCTTGTTCCAGCTCTCATCATTTCTCAACTGACTCATCACAAAGCCAGCTCCCTGAGAGCCCTGCTCTGTGTTTCTACCCTCCAGCTCATCTTTCCTACTGCCAGAACTGTATTTCTACAATCAGGATCTAACTATGTTAATGCCCTGCCTAAGAACTTTTTAGCTGGTCATTGCTTAAAAGATAAAGTCCACTCAGCAACAACAACAAAAACAACCCAATTAAAAATGTGCAAAGGACTTGAATAGACTTTTCTCCAAAGGATATATACAAATGGCTGACAAGCACATGAAAAGATGCTCAACATCACTCATCATTAGGGAAATAAAAATCAAAACCACAATGAGATACCACACTACACACTTTAGGATGGCTCTTATTAAGAAAAATCATTATTTCCTAATAATAAGTGCTGGAGAGGATGTGGAGAAACTGGAATACTTGTGCACAGCTGTTGGGAATGTAAAATGGTGTAGCTGCTATGGAAAGTGGTAGGTGGTTCCTCAAAAAGTTAAAAATAGAGTTATATATGATCCCGCAATTCCACTTCTGGGTTTATATCCAAAAGAATTGAAATCAGGGTCTTGAAGAGAAATTTGCACAGCCATGTTCATAGCAGTATTATTCATGATAGCCAAGGGGTAAAAGGAACCCAAGTGTCTATTGACAAATGAATGGATAAACAAAATTGTATATATACACAATTGAATGTTAGCCTTAAAAAAGAAGGAAATTCGGACACATGCTACAACATGGATGAACCTTGAGGACATTATGCTGAGTGAAATGAGCCAGCCAAAACTAGACAGATACTGTATGATTCCATGTATGTGAGATACCTAGAGCAGTCAAATTCACGGAGACAGAAAGGAGAGTGGTGGTTGCCAGGGTCCGGGGGTGGTGAGGGAATAGGGTATAGAGTTTCAGTTTGGCAAGATGACAAGAGTTCTAGAGATTGCTCGCACAACAGTGTGAATGTACTTAACACTACTGAAATGTACACTTAAAAGTGGTTAAGATGGTAAATTTTATGTTATATATATCACACTACAACTAAAAGAAGAGATATAATGTCCAAGGTACCCAGTATAGCATTCAATGCCTTAAACCAAAGGGCTCCAACCTGCTGTTCTAGCTTCTCCCCCTGCTTCTTCTTGCAATGAACTCTACTGGCCCCTCCTGAAGCTCACCATGCTCTTGTACATCTCTGGGCCTTTGTTCAAACTATCCCCTTGACCTGGAGTGTCCACTTCTCCATATGTTTGCCGGATGACCCCCCACTCACTCTCTTGACTTGTCACTGAGTATAGAATCAAAGCCACTCTTTACTCTGGCCCACAAGGCCTTTTGTGATTTGGCCCAAGTTCTTTCCTGCCTCAAAGCCTTAGCCCTCTCCCTTCCCTCTGCTTGGAACACTTTTGAGCCATCCTTCCGATGGCTGGTGGCTTCTTACCATTCCTGTTCAGCTTTACTCTTCAGAGAGCCCCCGGACGGCTCCTGCAGCCTTCTTCTGTTGCTTGTCTTCTTCATGGCACTTGTCAAGACTTGCATTTGCATCACAGATTTCCTTGACCATTAGGATTTCGCCTGTCTGGCCTGCAGGAATGCCAGCTCTGTGACCTGAGGGACATGGTTCATTGCAGTATTGAGGGTCTGCTCTGAGCTGGATGGCTGAGGCATGGCCAGCACCTAGGTCAAACACCAGTCCTCTCTGAAGCCTGTCTCAGCTCTCCCAGCAGAACGGAGCCCTCCCTCATCTGGTCTGGTTTGCACTCTCTTCAGTTGCTGCTAGTACATCAGCTATCACGTTGTATTACAGTTAGCGCGGACGTGGCTATTGCTCACCCCAGATGGAGAGCTTCAAGCCCGGATCATACATTATTAATCGTGACATTCCCAGCACCCAGCAGAGTGCTTGGCAAATAATAGGTGCTCAGGACAGGTTTGTCTAACGTGGCATTTTCTAAACTTTTGTCATTTTTTTCACCTTCAAGATATTTGTCATATTTACTTACACTTCTCTTTTAAACTGGCTCACATTTAAAAAATTAAAGAGGAAAGACAGTAAAATCAAGGGTTTAATATGCTAGCTATATTTTTCTCAATTATACATTAAATTAAATTCATAATAATAAATTTTAAGATGTTTGCCATGTACCCCTAAAATTATGTTGACTGTCATTCTTTGGAAAACACTGGTTTAAAGGATGAGCACCTGGATTCCATGCCACTCTGGTGTCCCTCCAGGATCTCAGGCAAGGAGTGGATTTTGGGCCATCCCAGGAAAGAGGCAACAGAGGCTGCTGTGTCTGTCACATCTGCCTACCTTTCCTCCCTCTGCCTAGAAACTGGGCTCAGGGGGCCGCTTCTTGGTCCCTTGTGTACGCACGCTCCAGTCTTTCTAGGAGGAGGAAATGCCAAACATAATTTAGAAACCTCTAGCAGTTGACATTCTACATTCTCCTTTGGAGGATTTCTTAATTTTTCTTTTTAACATTTAAACAGCCAGGAGTGAATCTAATTAATATTTTAGATACTACTTTACTTAAAATAGAACTTTTAGAGCCAAAGCACTTTCATACCTGTTCTGCCATTTTCTCATCATAATATCTCTGGCAGGAAGCTGGGACACGGGCACTATTTAAGGATGGAGAGAGTAACCCAGGCTGAAATCATCTAAGGACCTCTGCCCAAAGTCCCTGGGCCACTCAATGTCACATGCCTTTAACTCTTAGCATAAGACCCTCTCCATCAGGTTATATGTCATTGGTTTGGACCCAATAATAAATAATAGATTATTCATTAAAAATATTGAGTAATAACAATGGCAATATCATAGCTAATACTTGGTGAGTGCTTATTATTGCCAGGCACTGTTCTAAGAATTTATTCAATCCTCACAACAACCCTGTGCGTTAGGGACTCTTCCAGTGTCCATTTCATAGATGGGGAAACAAAGGCCAGTAGAGGTTAGGTCACCCGCTCGAGGTGACACCAGTAAGTGCTTCCTGACCCCACCTAATGTTCTATAATAATAAGAATTGCTATTGTTTCTGTTGTTATAATGGCAATAGCCACCATTCACTGAGGGCTTACTATGTCCCAAACACTGTGCTAAACATTTTATGTGATTTAGATCATTTAATCGCCATGACAATCCTATCAGTAGGTGCTATCATGACCTTTGCTTGACAGATGAGGAAACTGAGGCACAGAGCCGTTAATCAACCTATCCAAAGCTGTGTGGACAATTAAACACTGGCAGAGGTGGGATTCAAACCCAGGCATGCACTGGAGCCAGGGTGGGCGTGGGTCAGAGAATAGCAAGGAGAGGGGGACATCCCGTACAACTGGAAATGAGACTAAAATCCCCAGTTACTCTGGAGGGACAGCTGTCTCTCTTGACTGGCAGGTTGTTTATCTGAAGTCTCGCTGAGAAGTCTATTTGCACATGAGCAGACAAATAAAGCCTGGCTCCTATGGGGAAGGGAAATGCCTGGGAAGACTGTCCAATAGTTCACACGGGCTCTCGGGCTGTGGTTGAAAGAGGCTGCCACAGAACACGGACCGCTGGGGAGTGGCTGGGGCTGGCCTCCTCGCAGTCAGGCTCCAGCTGGGTTACTCTGCGGGGTGAACCTCCTTGGGGACCACGCCCACCTTTGGGCCTGCTGTCTACACTTATGGAAGCCGGGGGTGGAGATGACATGGTGAGCTCAGGGCCCTGCAGCACATCACTCTCATGAGACAGAAACGAGGTTCTAGTCCGTGCCACACAGGTGGGGGAAGTGGCCCACCCACACTGCTGGGGAGAAGTGGGCATTCCCCCAGATGAAATAGCACCTGCGGGGGTGAGGACCGGGAATTCAAGTACCCCTAAAGAGATTCTTACCCTTCTCAGCTTTGAGAACCCGTGGCTGCATCTTTGCCTAAAGAAAAGGTGGCTGGAAAGCGGGGAGACCCATCCATTGTATGAAGGGCCATCAGTGTGGAGATTAAACTCTTTTTAATTTTCTCTACACAGGCCCGCCTCTACGTTTAATCAAACAATGAAACAGGCAGACACACTTGGAGGCTGAATGGTTTATTGTTTGAGGCTCCGAGGTCAGACAATCTTGTTTCCAACACGGAATCTGCCACTTCTAGCCCCGTGACTTTGAGCCAGTTACCCAAACCACTCGTGGCCTCAGTTTCCTCCTTGCCACAGTGAAATAACCCTTCCTCCTGTACCCGAGTTGTTGGGCAGCTATGAGGAGACAGAGCACAGAGACAGCTGGGCTTAGCATCTGGTGCATAATAAGTACTCAATTAGTACAAACCCTTAGCACCATTACCGCTATTGTTATGACTAACGAGGAAGTCTGAGGCGCTGTCCTCCTCCCCGTCATGTCTAGAGACAGAACCCTTGGGACACTTGCAGCTCAGCTCACCGAGAAGCTGAGCTCCAGTTCTGGAGATCGCAAACCAGGAGTCCCCCGGGAGGCCTGATCCACCTAGCACACTGAGCCCCTTGTCCTGTTTCACAGTGCCACACGCCATGAGCGATGGGCCTTCTGGTCAATAACTCGTAGGCTTTCAGGCCCATGGAAGATGTAACATCCTGTTTCAGAGGATAAATGCTGCAAATCCACAGGGATCCTGCAGAGCCTCCTGGCATCTCACGGGCCTGACAAGGCCGCTGCCTCCCTCTGCAAATCCCGTTTCCTGCCCTGCCTGTGGACAGCCAGCCCAGGCCCCATGCCCTCTATGCTCTGTCAGGGAAAGTCCAGGAGACCCTCCTAATTGTATTTTTGGTACTGCCCACAATTTGGCAGAAAGTAAACACAGGCATAGATCCAACTCCCCAGGGCAAGTCAGAGCAGCCACGGAAAAGCTACCCCCAAAAGAGAGAGGCCATATTTAATTTCATTTTGCCTTCTCTTATGTTCTGTATGAAGTCTAGACTGCATCTTACCCGGCAATTGCCTTTTTGGGAAAAAAAAAAAAATCAGATGGGGGAGTTGAAATAACAAACGATTAATTGATTGACTGGCTGATTCATCCATCCATCCTTCATTACACTCATCTTGGAAATATTACTGTACATCTATTATGTGCCAGACATTGTGTTAGGATCTGAGGATGCAGCAGTGAGCAAAATAAAGACATGGTCCCTCATGTCACTGAGCCCAGGTTGAAGTGGGAGAGAGACCTTTACCCCATCCTCCTCTCCACAAAAATCTCAAGTCACAGTTCAGAGTTCTGATAAAAGTTCTCTCCAGGAAGGAAAGGCATGGTGTATCTGAGAGCATATAATAAGGGACATAACCTAGGCTGGATGGGATGGGGTGGCACTGGACGGTCAGGGATCTCCCAGCCACAGGCCCAGCCTCCTGGCTTCAGCAGCTCTGCCACTACGTTGCGCTAAGTGAGTGTCGGTGCATAAAGCCGTGATTTGTGGCCGGAATGTTTGTGGCACGGATGTCTGTTAGCACGCGCTGCTGCACAAGGAGCACTGCCCAGGACACACTGGCCTGAGACGACTCCTGGAGGTTCCCAGTGCAACATCTGCTTTAATAGCTTCCTGGAGATGTTTTCACCACGTACCCAAGCCCTGGAGCCAGGCTTTAAAATGCTCCTTGACGCTTCCACTCTGAGCCACAGAACTGCGGTGGCGAGGGAACCCTGCCTGTTTGCCAGGCCTGCTGCCATCGCAATATTCCCAGAGGGGTGATGGTGATTTCAAATACGGTGGAGCCAGGACCACACCATCACTGAGAACCACGGACAGGCAGAGAGATGGGAGGCTGCCTGCTGCCCGAGTGTGGCTGCCATATGCCAGGACCTGTTGGGACCATTTCTCCCAATTCAGCTCCAAATCCCAACTCCCCACGCTGTTCCTAACACTTTTCTTTTTGGTAGAAGGTACTATAAATTTTTGAGTTAATCTTCTGGACCAGATAAGAAGGAGAGAAAGAAGACAAGGAGGAAAAGACACATGTATATGGGTTTCTTCTCTATAAGTGTTCTCTCCCCAGGCCCCCACCTTACAAGGAGGCAGAAAGAGCAGTGGTTCCTGCTTTTATTTGGTTGGCAAAATTCCTCACAGACAGCAAAGCCCCAGTGTACTCATCTCAGTCAATCAATCAACACGTGATGTGGGTAAGCAACCATCCAGGGACAGCCCATGGGACAGTGTAGAAAGTCACCAATGAACTCGGAGGGAAACAGCCCTGGGGTCAGATCCCAGCTCCTCCACATCCGAGCTGTGTGACTTGGGCCAATTCCTCCCCTCTCAGTCTGTTTCCGTATCTGTAAAATGGGGAAGCCTGCCTCCTAGGGCTGTTGTGAGAATTAGGTGAGGTCAAGTGCATCTAAACCAGCCCCAGCCATGTAAAGACTTTAGCAGCATAGACAACAATTTGGGTGGTGTCCCATAGAGTTGAACACTGTGCAACACACATAACCTTCTAGGGTAGCTTGGCCCATAGGAAGAGCTCAGTGGACAGCAGCTATCATCATAAGGTGTGATCCTTGTCTTTGGAAGCTGACACTATAACCGAGCCTTTCACATGAATGATACCACCAAATATACCATGTGAAGACGGAGAACTGCCAGCTTATGGAGATGACAACACTCACTATCAAGGGATAAAGAGAATCTCACAGGATGCGAGAGAAAACAGCATAAGCCAAGATTCAAGGCAGAGATGTGCAGGGTAACGGAGCAACTGGGCTGAAGTGGAGGGCATTTAATAATCACTAGCATATTAGAAAGGGGTTTCTAGTCTGCGTTTCTGACTGGCATCTCTGCTAATTCTTGTAATTGCTCAAGGAGGCAAAAATTGTGATTTCCTTTTTAAAGATGAGGAGATGGAGGCTCCGAAGAGCTGCATCCATCCCCTAGAGAGCATTGTTAGTAAGTGCTGGGGTCAGGACTTTGGTCCAGGGCCTCTGGCTCCAAAGCATCCATGTGGGTAAAGGGTCAGAGGGAAAATGACAAGGATAATGTGGGGCCAGACCCAGGTAGGCAGAGGCCCAATGGGAGAGTTTGGATTTTATGGCATAAGCAACCGGGAGGGAAGGAAGGTCTTTCTGCAGAAGAGCGACACGGTAACAGAGATTTTTCTTAAGAGGATGGACCTGGCTGGGATGGGCGAAATGGTTCATGGAGTGTGGAGAGAGGCAAGGAAGAATTCCTCCTTCATTTATTATTCAACCAATATTTATTGAGCCTGGTGCCGAGCCTGTATTGCTTGCTTGATCTCCTCCCTTTCTAACTGGGAGCTTGCATTCTGCTCTGCGGGCAGCAGTGGTTCTGGAGTTCTGACGAATGCACGGACTACTGAGGGCTTGACTTGCCTCCCAAAAGCCCATCAGGACTTCAGCTCTGTCATCCTCTAAAGAGATCCATTTGCCAAAGTGGGCAAGGCCTCCTGGCAGATGACACAGTGATAAACACTCACTAAGAGCTCCCAAAAGGAATAATTAACCTACTGGAAGCTCCTGCTTAAGGGATGAGACTAGAGAGCTGAACAGACTGTTGATTTTGAGGCTCCCAAGCCTGCTTCCCCTTCCTGCTGGCTGGGGTTCTACTTAAGTAGCCAGTCGTTAAATGATCCACTCCCGGATTCACCCTTTCTCTGCACAGAGCGAAACTACAGAAGAGAAATAGCTCATTCATTCGTTCAACTAATAATTACTGAACCTATTGTGGGGAGAAACAGAGGTCAATGTGACAGTATCTGCCTTCAGGAAATGTCAGGATGATGGGAGAGAAAGGCTGGTGTGACACCGTGATAATTGGGAAAGTATGAGGCCGCGGGAGCCACAAGGCGAGGGGGAGGCTTCCTACTGGAACTGGCATTCAAGTTCAGGCCCGAAAGCAGAGCCAAGTCAGCCTTTGAACTGGGCAAGGATTTCAGGAGGGCAGAGAGCCTGCTTTGGAAACTAAAACGACAATAATAAATAATGGCTTATTATTCTTGAGCACTTATTGTGGGCCAGGCACTATGCTAAATGCTTTATGTATGCTCTCTCATATAACTTTAAATACAAAACAAGATAATAACCCCATCAGGTAGGTTTGCCTTCATTTTGCAGATGAGAAGTCGATACTCAGAGAGGGTAGCTAACTTGTCCAAGGTCACCTGTTAAAATATGGTGAAATCGAGATTCGGAAGCAGGTTATCTCCCTCTAGGTCCTGAAATCAGAGCCACCACGCTGTGCATTGAGGACTTCTCTGGCCACACCTCCTCCAGGCAGCCTCCCTTGACTTCCCCAGCCTACAGGAATGATCTTCTCCTATCCTGGTTATCTCTGGATTCCCTCTTATCTCCACAGCCAGAGAGCACCTTCCTCAAAGTCGGGCTGCAGCCTCCACTCTGTTGTGTCAATGTTTGTTCGTTCCTTTGTTTCAACTCTCTCACAGCACCTTAAGGAGTATTTGCTGACTGACCATTCTTTTGTCTCAGTACCATACTGATGAGATGATCGTCTTAAATGGAAAAGCCTGTTGGGTCTACACAGGTCTCTAATGCTTGGGGGAAAGGGAAGTTTGAGTGCACTGCAGCTTCCATGGTGTTTTCATAAACAGGGACGTATAGGGGTACGATGAACAGCAAGGAAAGAGAGCTTCAGCACAAATCACGACATTCTGTCCTGAGTTCCCAGGGCCCTGGAGAAATTCAGAACAATCCCTTCACAGCGCTCACAGACCCCGTGGGTGTGGTTTCTTTGAGAAGCATCCTTTGTATCTGTGTCTGATTTCCGTTTAAAGAATATTCTTTCCAAGATGACAAATATTAAGGAAGAAAATCTGTTTATATTTGTCTGGCAACCAAAAAAACGCATTGGACTGAACACAAATATCCAACAGTGAAACGAACCTGGCCTCACACATAAAGGTTCTGGAATCCCATTGTTAGAATTAGTTTTCCCCTCGCAATTAGAGATGCTTAGCCTAGGGAGGACCACATGGATGTGAAATTAGTGAAACGGAACGAAGGGATTCTAACCAAAGCTGCCCCTGCCACTAAGGTACTCAGATCCCACTACTTGTGGATGAGAAATCAACACCATTAGGCCAACACCAAAGATGGGGCCAGCTCATTCACATGCCCCTCCTGGACGGCAGCTTTTCCACTCAAAGCAAATGGTCATACAAAGACCTCCCAAACCATAGTATTCGCCCAGAAAGAATAAATGTCCCCCAAAGGGAGGAAGTTAACTCTGTGAGCAGCCCAGATCATGCTAGGATAGCAAGTACATAGCTTTCCACGTCCCGTGACTACCTGTAATGCCCTGTTGCTGGGCTGGGTGACATGCTGTCGCTAATCGTCAATGGATGCAGGGTGGCGTTCAGTAAAGGGAGGGAGCTTTGGAATCACTCGGTCATTTAGTCAATCAACATATATTTATTGAGCACCTGCTAAGTGTTCATCTCATGCTAGGAATTGGGGCTACAGTGGTAAACATTTCAATATGATCTCTGTTCTCCTGGAGCTTCCAGTTTGGTGGAGGAACTTAGAGAATAAACAACTACACAAGTAGATCTTTAATTATAACTGAGCTTAGTGCTACGTAAGTGAGTTTATGGCACATACAGATGTATATGGGAGCCAGGGTGCAGTCAGAGAAGGCTTCTGGAGGAAGGGTCACCCGACCTGGGGTTTGAAGAATGAGTGGGACTTAACCAGGCAGAGTCAGAGGAGAAGCTCAAATGAGGCCTTGGGGTAGAAAGGAGTCCCATACACTGGAGGGATAGGGAGAAGGCCAGAGTGTCTGGAGCACAGAGGTCGAAGGAGTGAATGTGGTGATGAGGCTGGGGTGAGATCATGCAGGGCCCTTGCAGGCCATGTGGGGGGTTTAATTTCTATCCTAAGGGAATGGGGGACCATTAAAGTGTTTTCAGCAGAGAGTGAGGGGACCAGATGTGCGTTTTGGAAAGGAGACATGGATTCCACGGAGAAGGAGTCGGACAGGGAGAAGAGTGCGAGAGGAGAGGCCACTTAGGAGGGAGTGGTCCAGGAAGAAGGTGGTGGCAGCCTGGCCTTGGGAGGTGGCAGTGGGAAAAGATGAAGTGGACTGATTATCCGTTCCGGCCTGATGAGATATGGGGTTGAAGTAAGGGGGAGGTGGGTCCAAGATGGCAGCAGCCTTGTGCAGCTGGATGGCAGGTTCTGGCATTCTCTGAGCCCGAGACTGGAAGTGACTGGATTGGGGAGGAAGATCCCAGACATGGGTGAGGGGCCCAGACTGGCCACGTACTGCCTGTATGACCTTGGGCGAGTCATGCAGCCCTCCATGCACCTCAGTGTTCTTTCCTGAATAATGGGAATAAATATCAACAACGACCTTGTACCTTTCTTAAGGGTTAGAATAAATTACAGTGTCTGTACCGCGCCTGGTATATAAAAGACTCTAATAAGTGGCAGCAGTTATAATCATTATTAGTATTTTTTCCAGTGCCAACTGTCAGATTCACACTAAAGCTCCTGATCAGAAATACCTTAGAAGAAACTTCTGACTTCTGGAATGTGAGTACCCAACATGGTCAGAATCCTAGGGGGTTCCATCCACATCATAGACTGCAGATCTGGGTATTTATTACATTTTCCTCACCAGGATATGGCAATAAAGTACTTGTTCTAACAAACCAGTACATCACAACAATCGTCTGACACGTAGGAGTCAACCACTTGGAGGAGGGGTAAACTTCCAATTCGTACAATTTGCTGAGAGAGAACACGAGGTGCATTCTGGCTCACTACTAGAAAAACAAATACCTAAAAACATCCTGTCAGCATTGAACTGTCAGCATGGATGGATTTTAGCATCAACTTTTACAGAGAATGTTTGGTTCTAATACCAGCCATGAGTGTGTGAGAGAAAGGGGCATTTAAACAGGAATGGGTTAGAAATGCATGTAGGTGCTTAGCATGTTGTCTGGTATCTAGTGACAAATAGCTGGTGGCAGGATTGTGCTGCTAATGATATTGTTGAGTTCTAGAATAAACTACAATATCTGAGTATTGTAATTTATAAGAACCCTTTCAGGGTACTTATTAAATACCTTAAATTTAAATGCTGGGACATCGAATTTGATAATTTAATAAATTTGATTTTTAATCCCCTCTATCCTGCTTTACCCATTTTTCTATACAATAATTATAGCAGAAACCAATTTACCCCAACTTGGAAGGTAAAGATAGTTGATCAAAATGGAAGACATGCTACCCCTCCAGATCCACTACAGGACAATGACATGAAGAAAATGTCCCCACTGGGTGTATGAAACCCTCTAGACAACACAGGAATGGACCCCCAGGGGGAGGCAGGCAAGGAACCAGAAACACAGAATGAAGGAGAACCCAAGGCAGACACAGCAGCAGCAGGCCAGGGAGAGGCACCTGCCTAACAGTCCAGACAGGCTGCAGGTGAAGGCGGCGATTGCAGAGGGGTCTTCAAGGGCACCACTGTGCTTGGCACATCTTACTATGGGACGCCAGCCTGGCCCCAGACTTACTGCATTTAAATAGGTAGCAGAGAAGAAGAAATGTGGAATGTGGAGCTGGCTCAGAAATTCCAGTTAGAACGGCTGTCTGGTGAGCACAGTATATGCCAGGAATACAGTAAAACTTGTAGGTTCTCACACTTCAAAAATTTGGGATTTTTGTTAATTCAGAAAGACTTAAGATGGTCTGAGCATATTCTGTGAAGGAAGCCTTGGCTAAACAATTTACCAACGCAGACATGACAGAGGGAGACTTACGTTGCCCGAAAAACCAAGCATTCAAAGCACTCTGGACGGCTTTAAGCGATCTCCGGTAAAGTAAGCTGCCTTAAAGCATCGCTATTGTCCCTATTTCACTTTAGGATATATATAAAATTCTAAAATACAGTGAAATGGATCTTTTTTGCATAAATGTTCTACAATCAAGAGTTTTCACAGACGCACGTTATCTACTTTTATGCAAGGCACTTTGGTATATAAAACGGAAAGTAACATTTAAGACCACATTTTATGCTATTAGTACTATTATTCCTCTATTAATCATAATAACAGCTACCGTTTATTAGGCACTTTCCATGTGCTTGGCACTCTGTTCGAGATGTTTCATACATTACTTAATTTGATCCTATTATCCTATTTTTATCCCTGTTTTACAAATGAGCAAACTGAGATTGCCGGGTAAGTTAAGTAGCCATGGTTACTCAGGTAGTCAGTGGCAGAGATGGGATTTGAAGTGGATTGGACCAACTCTACGGCCCATGTTCTCAGCAGATGGTCAAACAGTGGAGGAGCATAAGATAAAAGCTAAATAAAACTGTCAGGCAATAAATGATAAGCGTCAAATGAGATGCGCGGGAAAATGCTAACAGGGTAATAACCCTTGGTAAGTGCCATTGGCTGGTTTGGTAATAACAGATTTGTTCTGTTAAAGTCTTCATCTCGAAAAAGTATGACGGCTGCCCAGGGCTTAAGAACAAGACAACTTAAATGATGGACTGTTTCTGGATGGTGCTTCTATAGGTTTGTCCTACTGAACGCCAGATGTCACCAGTCCCTCAAGCAGAGTGGTAATACTAGAGTAAGGAAGTGATTTCCCACCATGGCAAATTCACAGTTAAGAAGGACCCATCCTTGAATATATTTACCACTATTTATATTCAAACAACATCACTGATAGCAAAGAGGGAAAAGAAGAAAAAACGCAGAACCTCCTAGACACATAAAGTTATAAAATATTTTTATCATCTCTGTTTAAAAAAAAAAAAAAGGAAGCAACTAGAGTCTTCAGATTCTTTTACAGCCTGGCCTATTTTCCAAACACCAACCATCATATTAAGGGTATCAACAAGACGAGGGTGATTTAGTCCCAACCTGGAGGAGTGAAATAAACTATGAGGCAGATTGCATTAAATCAATCCTGAAATGAATCTTCCAGATATCAAATCTGGGCTTTTCAGGACAGTTTTATTTGCTAATAAGCCTAATAAATTGAAAGCTGCCAGTGTTGTCATGAGATGTGTACCTTGAAAAGTATAAACGATGTGAAAATGCGGGTTTGCAGCAAGCAGACATGGCAAAGGATGGGGTTGTGAGAAGGGCCGTGTGCACTGTTTTAGGAAGCGCTGGCTGGTCTGCCCGGATCTCCAGATGGAACCACTCAGGATCCCCCAAGGACTGTTGTCATTCCCGAGTGAGTTATAGGAGCTAGCGAAACACAAGACGCTCATATGAAAGCAAACGAGCCCACAGGGCTTCACCAATTAAAACCTAGTCAATTTTAACTTTCGGAAATCTTTGAAAGACGATATTCTTGTTTTGGCCTATAGTCTGCCTGCTTGTTCCTCATTATTTTGGTTTGAGGCCTTTTGAATCGCCAGGAATTTGTCTACAATGTAATTTTCTTCCCCTTTTTCTGGGATCCCACAAGTTTAGGACTGATGCTTTTCTCGTCTCCCATCTCTACCCAGTTTCCCAAGGAATTCTAATCAGTCAGTGACTGAATCAAAGACATCAGGCTCATTCATCTCTCAGTAGGAAGACTAGCAGAGCAGAGTCAGAGCTGAGTTCAAAGTATGTCTCCACACACTGCCCAGGTTGAGCCCTTTCACCCTCCAGAGACCTGCTTTCCTCAGCTCTCTGATAGGAATAAGAAGTGCTACTCCATAGGGCTGTTTTCCCATTAAATTTGTTGTAAAGTGCTTATGTAGTACCTGGCACATCGTAAGTGCTCAATAAACTATCGCTGGTCTTATTTCTAAATTGTACCTAAGTACTGACGAAGAGGAGAAGATACAGTCCTCCTTATCATAAATTTGGGGTTCAGGGCTTGTTCCTAAGTGGAGAAACAAAAAATCCAGTCTCTAACTTGCCTCTTTCAGATCAATGAGTGAGGAATTTCAATTTCTCATTGTTAACATTCTCACCTCTCCAGACACAGCTCTCATGGACAGGGCACAGGATTTGAAGTCGAATAAATCAAAGGTCAAGTGCCAGGTCTACTGGAGTGGGTTACAAAGCCTCTCTGAACACAACTTTCCTCATCTGTACATCTGTACAATGGTAATAATAAAAATATCTATCTTGTAGTGTTTGTCAGGGTCAAATAAGATTATTTATATAAAAAGAGTCTGCAAATTGTTAAGCTTTGGACCTATTTAAAATGTCTTCTTTTAGCATCTCACACTAGGCCTGGTACTTAGCAAGCAGTCAACTGAGAGGTTGTCAACTTTCCCTCTAATCCACCACATCTGCACCATTTTCAGTGTAAGTAGTTGGTGTGTGTAGGGGAAGGGGGCAGGGCTAGTCTCCAGGGAGACCACATGACGCAGGCCTGGCCAATCTGAGTAGTGCATCCCCTGGCAGCAGGGATTCCTTCAGAGATGGGCACATGATTAAGCCAGACCCAGTCAGAATATGTTGAAGAGATAAATATGGAAATACTGGGAGCCACCATGGAGAAAAAGTCCCAATGACATTATTGAGCTACTAGATCCAGCCTTGCCTGAATCTCTTGAAGTGTTATTTTAATGAGCCAATAAGTTTCCTTTCCTTGTTTTAAAAGCCATTTTGAATTTGGGTTCTATTATTTGCAAATGAGAATCCTGACTGTACTTCAACAGTCTAATTGGTTTTGTTTGCTTGTTTTTAACCTTGGCCTATAAGCTAGATGTCTTTAGGGAGTAAAAGCTTATACAAAGTGTTGTATCTATGTGTATTTCTTTTTGGGGAAGAGGACATATATGGAATCATTGGTCTGTAGCAATCTAGATTTCTGCTTATGCACAAACCTATCTTGTCTTATAAGTTGGCTTCTGCCCTAATCGTTACTGTAATTGTACTCTGAATATATTCACTCCCTAAATTGAAAGCCTTTTTCATCATTCCACATTCTCCTTGACCTTCCCTGGGTGTCTTGAATTGCTGATCACCAAATGAGGCCATAAAGATGGTATGAGGCATAAAGGGACTGACTGATAGGCATGGCTGTGCCTCTCAAGGCCTCTGGAGTTCTGTGGGGTCATCGGAGTCTAGGATCAGGATGGTAAAGAGATGCCATCTTGCTAGCCACTTCTTGACTCTTGGTGGTGGCTGCCTGAGGTCAGTTTTGAGATGTGTTGGAAGTCCAAGCCTAGGCTAAGGAGAGAAGGGTCCATTAGCAATGTCTGCAGTGGCTTAGGAGGAAGAAGTGGAGGCAGTGCTGATCCTAAAAAACTTCAGGAGCTGAGACTTACCTGCTTAGAGTTTTAATTCTTGTAGTTCACCTAGAGGAGTCTGAGGCCCAAAAAAACTAAGCCATGCTAAGTGAAATAATAAGAGATTGACTAGTAATTTACATCTTTCCACGGACCCTAACGCCCACATCTCTAATCCCACTATCCTCCCATTTAGTCTAGGAAGGTGAAGTGATAACCAGTTTCCTGAAGGAGGACAGACTCTAGTGAATATCTCGGAAGAAGGGTTTGGGGTAATCCCTAAAGAACGGTCCCATGATGACTGCTGCATGCAAAATTTTCCAGAATTCAGGAAGGAGAAGAAAGTATTCAGCAACTAAATTCGTTGTGCAAAACTGAGATCTGATCTCAACCAACTTGGTTAATCCAAATATTCAACTGCCATGAGCTGAACACATACATTGTGTTCAAATACGTCTGTACACTGAATTCACGTGTGTTTGTAGAAGGCTAGGCTAGGAATAGAGATCTGAGCAGTAACCTCAGTTCTGGGCCTATCTAATTGGGGGACCACGGATTATCCTCTCTGAGTCTCAGTTTCATTACCTGTAAAATCATTAAAATAATGCCTATTTATCCCAAATCGTTGCTGTGTGGGTCAAATGAGGAATGTGAAAGTGCTCTGTAAAGCTATGAAGCATTATGCAAATGCAAGGTATTCTGTGGGCGCACTCTCTCTCTGTGTACATACACAGCTAATGAATAATACATGAGCTCCATGGGTCTCAGATCCACTCTGATCAACAATCTCACCTGCATGCTCATAGAGAATATTAGGGACACACCCCTTGAATTAGTGCTTTGACAATAACTACAATGGCATTGAAGAACAGTGTTGAGAAAGGGAAAACAAACAGGAAACTGCTGACAGTTGCTTTAAGCCACACACTATCCGAACAAAACTCCTTGGCAAATCCCTAAGCAGTAATTCAATAAACAAAGCCATTCACTCAGTTTTACCCCCAAAGTCCTTGGTGGCCCAGCAGCACACATTCTGAAGGTTCACTTTGTTATGCACAGTCCCCATCCTAGGACTAATCTTTTTATAATGAACTTAATCCAGTTAGAACTCCCTAGAATGGCCACATGTCAAAGTAATTGGATAACGGCCTGAGATTTTGTAATTATTCTTACTCTTCGAGCAGAGCTGGTTTGAGTCTGCCCACCCCCTCCTCCTATCACTGACAACCCTTCCCAGTGAGAAAGCCAACGCCAAGGGGAGAGAGTCAGATGAGCGCGGTCTTGGGGGGACCGCGGTGTTAGCAGGAGAGAACAGAGATGGAGGGAAGGGGAAGAAGAGGTGAAGAGTCAGCTGCTCCTGGTAGATGATCTGTCTCTCTTAATAGGCTGCTCCTTGCAATAAAGAAACGCAGACTTTGAAAGGCGTAGGTGTCTCTGCACCATGGGGAAGAACAATTAACCCAGTTGAGAAAATGGTTTTGAACAATTTTGCAGCTGCTTGGGCACGGCTTCCCTCCTCATTTTCCAATTTTCCTTTCCCCCACTGAAGCATGCCACACTCGCCTCTGTTCTCCTCATTATTCTTTAGACACAGATATACAAAGCCTCTTTCGGAGCCCTAGGCCCAAAACACTCTGAAAGGGGAAGTACGAGTTTTGTCAGTGATTATGAAATTAAGATGCCAAAAGTGTTCCCTAAAAACGGAAAATTCAAATGCACAATAAAACGAAAGAGTGCCTCCCACCTCTCAGTTTGTTCTTTGTCTATGGGTGGAAGTCCTTAGCAAGTCAGGGCTTGCCATGCCCCAAGCTATTCTGCAGGGGGACTTGATGGCTCTTTAATATCAAATGGGCTTCTCACTTGTATCCCTAACTTACTCTGAGTTGAGAGTGGTGGCTCCACCTTACTGAGCCCATTTCAATACTTAGAAGGGTCTGCACCTCCAATCATCAAAAGGATGCTGATGAAATGGACGTGAGTGTCAGAACCTAACTGGGATGGACCTGTGATGTTAGACAGGAGGAGGGAGACAAGAGGCCCTGAGGTGGTACCTCTCTCCAGCTCAGCTGATCTGCGACACTGATGCTGAACTTGTGCAAACAGAACCAGACCCTGGTGAACCGAGCTCACACCCGCCCGTCATAGTGACTCGTTTCAGGGAATTGTTTTACTAATTTACAATGTGAAATCTCACTACAGGGAAGAAACCAAAAGATCAAAGCCTTGTTGATTGGAATCCACTATTAGGGCATGGGAGAGGCTGATAAACTCTGGCCTGGCCTCACCTCAGCAGGTCTGTGCCTCTTCTTGCCCGTCAACTCAAGAGACCTTGCTCGGAGCTCAGTCCACACGCTTTCCTTTTAATATGTTCTGGGTCTGCTTTTAGTTATTCCAAATATATCAACACTGAGATAGGAAAAAAAGAAACTCCTTGACTGCCTTAGGGCTAAGCTCGGGTGCTTCCTCCCAACACATGGGTCAAAACATAAGCACATGTGGTTCTGGGAAGAGGCAGCCAATGTCTTAGGAAACCCAAAACCAAGGAAAAGGCGAGGAGGGCACTGGTTCTATTAGACCTGGGCCAAATCTCTCTTGATTTGCTCTAACTTCTGAGCTAGTGCTTATTTTCATGATTGGATTAGAGACAAGATTTTCCTCCCAGGCTAAGGACTTGGAAGGCTCTCTGTCCTCTTTCTAAATTCCTTGTTATAATAATAGCTGCACTATATGTATTAAGTTTTATGTGCACTATCCCCATTTAATTCTTATAACGATGCTGTGAGGGAGTCTCATTTAATGGAGGTGATGAGACAATTTCCCCAAATTCACCTGGCCTTTGAGGTGAGGCCGGGGTTTGGGCTCAGGTCTGTGCTGTTACCACTGCACACGCTGGCCCTGAACCCTTTCCCACGGCTTCTGACTTGGCCACCTCTGGCCAAGGGCCTGAGAGCCACAAGGAGGGAGGGGGTGCGGCTGACCCCAGTTCTCTCAGCTACCCTAGCTCATCTGTATTAGAAAGTCAGTCTCGCCACAAGACTGGTGGGACCAGAGAGCCTTGGTGTCACCTGCAGCTGCTATCACAGGGCAGCACCCAGCTCCCAAATTCCTGCAAAGAGGCCCAGTCCTGCCTCTTTCTACTGGGCCTCCGCCAGCCCTAAGGGGTGGCAGCTTCCAGGGAGGGTTTTTCCTGGGCCCATAAGTGCTCCCCAGCATTCCTCACACAGCACAACAGTGACATCCAGGGGAGAGGCTGGGTGATGGCAGGGACTGCCCGGCTCCAGCATCTTCTGCCGGATTCTGGCTTGCTTATAAGCACACAGACCCTGAATCATCAGAGAACGGGTATCTGCAGGCTTGTCAGTCAGTAATCCCCTCTGCAGCTTGCCTGGGGTCCTTCTACACTGACCACATGCCCTCCCCTGAGCCCAGCTCTCACCCCCTCCCTCCTACCCCCACTCCCACTCCCCCAGCCTTCAGCTCAACGACTCCAGCACTTAGGGAAGGCGTCTCTAACTTGACCTAATTGAACACACAGCAGCTCCCCCCACGCCCCCAAATGCCTCTCTATCCGTGAAGCCTTCTATCAGCACCACCTGATGATAGAGAAGTTTCTGCAAGTAAATATTAGCTCAGTCATTCCTTCAAAGAGAAAAAGTTTCACAAGCAAATGTGCTGGGGTGTCTTCTTATTACTATTATGTCTCATTATCCTTTCATCATTCATATTCATTGTGCTATTCCCTTTGGTTTGATCTGCATTATAAAGAGTAAGGGTTGTCTATGGAAGCAAGGAACATACACTGCACATAATTAGACCTTAAACATACACACACACACACACACACACACACACAGAAACATGCAAGCGTTGAAACATCTAAACAGACACCAGGGGCAACATAAACTGAAAGGTTGAAAGAGAAATGCAACGAGAGAGAAAACAGATCCTTGCCTCCGCTGGGGCCATTTTCTGGGGGAGCATGTGGGCTGATGTCTGCCCATCACCTGTCCACGGGTGTGGCCGTTGTCTCCGCAAACTGTACTCCAGGATGCTCCTTAGATCCCTCAGGAGCTGAGGGGAGGGCGGCCACCGGCAGCGCAGATGTCTGGACTTCACTCCCACAGGCCGCTGTTCGCTACCTGCTTTGGCCAGGAGGTGGCAGGGCAGAGATGCTGTGCAAGACTGAGGCCGAAAGCAGCAGCATAAAAGGAAAACCAGACCGGGATGCTGAGTCCTGCATCACTGTGCAGGGAAGGAGGGGGCCACCGCCCGTCCAGGCTGAGCAAAGCTTGAGGGCTGCCAGCATTACCACTGGGGCCAGTTCCCCTGCACACTTTGTCTGGTTTGGTGAAATCTTTCTTGAAGCATGTGCCCCATCGCCAGGGTCCGAGGCAGGGTAAAGACTCAAGGCCTGGGCAATAGGGAGAGAGACTGAAAGGTAGTTTGTGCCATCCTAGAAGAAAGGCAGGAGGGAAGTACACTGGAAACTGCTGCTGTGGAAGGGTGGTGAGGGACTGCATTCCTCCCTAACTCTTCTCCCCAGACTGGACGGTCCACCCGAGCATCATGCCTGACTTTCCAGGGCCTTACACAGTGCCTGACGCATAGTGGGTGACCAGCCACTATCTGACTCATAGCCATGACTACAGGGGCCTTGGAGCAGCCGAGGTGAGCTGTGGTTTTCCAGGTCTAGAAGAGGGAGTCAGAGAGGGAAGGGGCTCAGTTTGCAGCAGGCAGGATTGAGGTATGCTGTGATCTAGGTACAGATAGAGAACAGAGCTGGAGCCCATGGGAGCTGCGGACTGACGCAGGACTGCAGGCAGCAGCATTCTTTCAGCTCTGGAGAGAAATGATGGTGATGGCCGGGAGACGCTTGGCAGCTTTAAGTAGTGGAGTCCCCCACTCTGGAGATTTTTAAGAAAAGGAGAATCTGGTGGAAAAGGTTTAGTGGATTGATTTGCTGCAAGATGCAAGCCTGAGAGTTTCCATTTTTTTTTCCCATTACAGATACTTTTTCTTGCCTGCTTTTGCTCCAGAAACAAAATCTAACATGAGCTAATACATAAAATATACAAATGGAGTGAGTCTGGTTCAACAGGGACCAGGCCAGAGCTCTGCTACTTGGACCACCCCTGGGTTGTCATTCTCTCCCCAGGGCAGCCTCAAAGGCCTCTTTGTGAAAACCCCAGGGCTTTGCTGACATGGGTATGGAAACCACCGATGGGGACGAATTGTCAAAGCCCCCAGGATTTGGTCCTGGCCAGTCATCTGCCGGAGTCAGTTTTGGATTTATCTTCCTGAGCTCTCACGGGAGGAGCATGGATGAGATCAGCAGCTCCCACGCCTGGCAGTTGTCTGGATTCCTCAGTGGAGCTGCGAAAAACACAGGTGCCCATGCCCACCCCACATCTCCAGGATTAGAGCTCCCTGGGGAAGCACCTGAGCATCTGTATTTTTCATAGCATTTTTGGGGATTCTGATGATCCGGATTGGGAGTACCAGGACACGCTGACCTGGAGACCCCTTCACCTGCAGGGGCTCCACGGCTCTGCAGCCCTGCTTTTAACCATGAACAAACCTGACTGGGTTTGGTTAAACTCAGCTTCCCACTCAATAATGTGGCCCCAGAGCGCAGGCCACAGCACGTCCAGGCAGTCGCGGGTACCATTCAGCATCTCCACGGACATTCCAAGAAGAACGACAGCATGAGAAATGTAAAGCAATGGGGTCATCAATGAAAGCTCCTTTCTGTAGTATGTCACCCATGTGGCTCCCTGAAACCCCAGTCCCTGGAACACATCACAGGGATGTTCTCATGCTTGTTACAGCCAGCCCATCCTCTAGAGAAGGTTTCCTTTGGGAATCCTCCCAAAATAGCTGACCAGATTGGGCAAAACCACCACTACCACCACAACCACCAGCATGCCACAGTGGAGTGGAATCTTTGCTGGGGAATCTTACATAAAGGAGCCAGTGTGTAAGGCAAAGTCACAGCTGGTTAAATTGCCCTTGAAAATCCCTTCAATCACCCATAAAATACTGCATCGATGGCTCTGAGTGTACAGCTTTGTATAGCAGTCAGTGTATGTTAACATATAAAGCAGTGGCAGGAAGGCTTTTTTAAAGGGCCAGATAGTCAATATTTTACGTTTTTTCAGTCATACAGTCTCTGTTGCAACTCATCAGTTCTGCTGCTGTAACGTAAAAGCACCCACAGACAGTAAATGAATGAGCATGGCTGTGTTCCAATAAAGCTTTATTTACAAAGACAAGCAGTCTTTGGCCCTCAGGCCAATTTCCCAAGCCATAGTTTGTCCCTCTCTTAAAGAATAAAGAGCGAAGGACCTATTTAATAAAAAACATCTGTCTCAAAATACTACCCACAAGGATGTGGGGTAGGCGTGAGCAGCAGATTCACGTTTCCCATCTCAGGCTCACCAAGGGTACACATTGACCAGAATGGCAGGTGAAATCACCCAATATCTAAATGATTTATTTGCCTTTCACTGCTGAGCACCGAGTTGAATTCCATAATCTGATTATGACCCTTCACAACCCAATATATAAATATAAAAACAAACACTGTCTTTTTTTTTTTAATTTCAGTGAGTTATGCTATATCCTGTAGGTTTAGACTATGGCACATCTAAATCATGGGTGACAGGAAGGGAAAATATTATAAAAGTCAGGTTCTATCCCCTTAGCTTGTAAGATGGCAGTCACAAAGAGAAAAATCAGCCCCAGGCAGAGGATTAGGTAAGGGCAGCTGTTGGTGCTGGAGAGGAGAGCTCAGAATTTTCTTACTGCCAATATTCAGCAAGAGAATAGCACCACTCTGTTTTTTTAATGGTCAAAGCACAAAAGTTCTTATGAAAGCCTTGCAGATACTTGGCCTAGTATTTAAGGCAGAATGACAATGTCAACCCTGGTTAAAGGAACCACTGATTCCCAGCTATAAGCAATGCTTACTATTAAGAAAAAATCACTTCAGGCAACAGAAAGGAGCTGCACCATTTGATGGGAAAGTCCAAGAAATGAGCTCCTGGCTTCTTCCTTCTAGAAGGGAGCCCTCTTTAAAATAAGGGTTCCTACTGACCCGTAGGGTCACTCCTGGCCTGGCCTAATCTGTCACTCTCTCTGTCCACCCCTACAAAACTGTCACATGAAGAGAGACCTCTGCCAGAGGAAGACGCAGAGCCAAGAGTAAACAGATCCACGATTTAAGTTCTCAGGTGTGCAAGGCCTTTATGGATGCGAGAAATACACTGCACAGCCCCAAGAAACCCCCTTGGAAGACCACAGTGTACCTCCTCTTCTCTGTTCTCCCTCATCCTTGCCATCCAGGCTCAACACTAGGAGATCCACCTTGCCCCACTCTTCAAACCTGTCTTGAATTTCGTGGTGTTTCTTGGGAAAGTGGGAGGCGGCTCCAAAGAGTTGGGAAATCGATTTAATGAGAAATAGTCCCCCAAAGTTCCCAAGTGCTGTGCGTTATAAATGAGATCATGAATCATGGGGCTGCCTGTAATATTTTATAAGTAGTGTTGGAAAACTGCCTCTAATAAACTTGGGGGAAGATGGATCATCCTTCTGAAAAAGCAAAAAGGGATGTTGGAGGCATAAATACATGCAAAGATCAGATTTTGATTCATCTCTGGTTAAGAAGCAAGGCTTCATTTCCCCCTCCTTCTGGCGTTCCCAGCACTCCAGCTGTAAAAGCTTTATTGCTGGAGCTCAGCACACGTTTACATTTTGGGCTGATTGTTGGCATCGATGTTACATCTGGTATCACTTCCCCCAAGTTGCTGCACACATACCCCGGCTCGGTCACCCCCCCAAGATTCCCTCAAACATTTCCTCTACAACCTCAGACACCTGAGGGCTGGCTTTGTGGGGAGCAGGAGGAAGAGGAGAAGGAAAAGGGGAAGGAAGAAAAGATGGGGGGAGGGGAGGAGAGGAAATGCCAGAAAGAGTAGAAAAAGTGAGACCAAAAAAAAAAAAAAAGGAAAAATTATGAAGGAAGAAAAGACAAGGGAAAGGGTAATAAGGAAAACTGAGAGGGAGCGAAGAGAATGAGGAGGCAAATGCAACCCTGGAGAACACCACAGTCGCCCCCCTTATGCAGGGTTTCACTTACCACAGTTTCAGTTACCAGTGGGCAACTGGGTTGACTACTGTAGGGTCCAGTGCTAGCTGAGGTTTCAGCCGTCCACTGGGGGTCCTGGAAGCTATCCTCCACAGATAAGGGGCACTACTGTATTTCTTTCCATAAGAAGCTGACCCAATTGGAGGATTTCTATGCTCTGATAACTTCTCCTTCAGAGATTTAGGTAAAACCCAAATGGATGTTTCTCCTCCCACTACCATGGCCATGAGCAGACTTCTACAACTTTTCATTCATATGGCATGCATTTCTGGGGAATTTATTATGCCCATGTCATGAGGGTGGTTGTGAGGATTCAAAGAAATAGTAAGTGCTTAGCAGAGGGGCTGTCCCCTAGGAAGAGTCCAGTAGCATCTTAACAACTATTATCATCCCAGCTACCCCTCAATGAGCTTAGAATTTAGAGGGGAAAAGGGAGAAAAGGAAGTGAGAATATTATCGTCTCTTTCTTGGTTCGTGTCTACGCACAAGAGGTCAGAAACAAACTCAGCCTGTTCTCATCTGTAAAATGAAGAGTTGTGGCAATTAAGAGATAATTAGTGCAAAGTAATAGGCAGGTCTCTAGGCACGTGCAAGCACTTCATAGCCTGTTATCACTGATGCAGCCTCGGGGCCTGCACAACTAGATGCTGGATAGCCCCTTGCTGAATGGATATAGGTGCTGAATGCATATTTACTCCAACGCTCTTTTGGGCTCCATAATTGACTCTCAGCCCAGGGAATTGGGGCAACAGAATCAAACATTCACTGTGTACCAAGAGCCCTCATACATAAATATTTATTTGCCCTTCAAAATGTTTTCCCTGCTCCTGGCGTCTGAGAACCGAAGAAACGCTATATTTAAGCATCTGAGTTGACGGCTTCTAGAATGTAGCCATAATGGGCCCCCAAATAGGTTTTTCCTGTGGAGCTGGGAGCTGAGAAAATTTTACTTCAAAGGTGTCATTTCTGCTCCAGGGAAACAGGTGTCACTCCAGAGCCCTTCAATTCACCGAAAATTGTCTTACGCTGGATGATCAAGCACAGGAAGGAAGGAGGCAGTGCAGGTGGGGAGAATGCTTTGGTGACGGCTTCTCCAAAGGCGTGAACCTTGGGCACCTTATTGAAACTCCTGGGCCGTGACTACTCACCGATAAACTGGGCTGGGCTGGGAGGAGCACATATAAGGGACACAAAGTGAGAGAAGTGTGTCTGGCATATGTAAGACTTCCCAGAAATGCTAGCTATTGTTATCATTATTACTTTTTATTAGAAATACTGGCTTAGTTTGGTTGGGGTCTGGGGAGCAAAGCTCCTTGAGAGTAAAGGAAGAATCTTCATTTCTAATGCCTTTAAGATTGCTGTCTCACAGTTTTAAGCTGGTTAACACTCTGAAAAGTAGGTTCCTGCAGATGATGGTCTATCGGTTCATTGACATATTACCACCAGGTGGGTATTACTACCTCCATTTTACAGATGAGAAAACCAAGGCTTACAGGCAGGATGCAACCTTTCCAATGTCATTTGAAGCCAAGGTTCTCTGTGTTCAAAGCCTAAGAACTCAGGGAGTTCAAATTCACACACCAGTGGGGGCCAGGCAGCTCAGGCAGAACAGTGATGTGGCTGGAAGCAAAGCCATTGTTTGGTAAAATGGAGAGTAGAGGGCTTGTTTAAAGGGGATGGTTGTTCTAGCTGATTATTGCGGTGAAAGAATGCTGGCCAAGGTGGCCAGATCTTCTGATTTTCAAGCAAAATAAAAATTCTGGATTTATTTTTTTTAGGAAGATTAGACCTGAGCTAACATCAGCCACCAATCCTTTTTTTTTTTTTTTTTGCTGAAGAAGACTGGCCCTGAGCTAACATCTGTACCCATCTTCCTCTACTTTATATGTGGGATGCCTGCCACAGCATGGGTTTGACAAGCAGTGCATAGGCCCGTAGCTGGGACCGGAATCGGTGAACCCCAGGCCACCAAAGTGGAACCTGCAAACTTAACCGCTGTGCCACCAGGCCAGCCCCTGGTTTTAATGCTGACAACTTAAAAAAAAAAAAGTGCCTATGTGTCAGATTTGACCTAAAGTCCAAAGTCCTTCAGGTTCCTGCCCCCATCCCCCACCTCTGCCTCCAAAGACTTGAGAATGTCTCTGGGTGTTCTGGAGGAAGGCCTGTTCCCTGGCCACGCTTCTCCGGCCACCTAGTGGCACTCTGGTCTTCCCCATGGCAGGGGCCCAGCTCACCAGGTGTTTTCTATTAATTTTGATGTGCAGGTTTTAACAAGAGCAATTTATAAGTTTGACACTGTCAGTGGTGGTCTGAATGGCTTCTCAGACTAATACAAAGGCTGCCAGAACCCATTAGCAAATCAATTGGGTAGTGTGGCGTTTTTGAAAAGAAAATTATTTTTCTATTTTTGCAGGTTAGACAGCAATGCTCCCTGGAGGCTCCCCCAAGAGGGACTCCGTGTGGCTGCTTTCTCTAAGTTGCGAATACTAATGGTTAGGACTAAACCGCTTCCTGCCCTCCCTCCCTCACCTCCCCCGGCAGCCAGCAGGCTCAAGCCTCTTCACTAGTTCAGCTCGCTGGAGTTTACTGAGCTTCCTGTGAGTCAGGCTGCTCTAGTCCTTGAAGACTAAGAGATGGGGAAGGCACGAGTTCAAAACTTGTGCCCCTGACCACATCCTGGTAGACACATTCCAGGATTGATCACTTGGCCAGGTCAACTGATGCGTGCAAGGGGCAGGCTTGGAAAACATGTCACCATTGGACCAACTTCCAAACCTTTGCTGGGCCCAGAAAGCAATGGGCTTTGGGCCACTGCTGAAAGTTTTAGGGTAAGAGTGGGGATTTTAGAGACTGTGTGTTGAGGTGAGGGAGGGAGACGAGACCCAACAGAGTAGCAGCAGGGGAGAGATCTCTAATGATGAGTCTGCTTAAATTTTGTTTTGTGACCTGTGATAGAAGCTGCTTTCCTGACCCTCTTACCCCTCCCAATAAATCCTGTGGGAGCATCTCCATTAGTGGCTAAGATTTCAGGTTTCGAGATGTGACTCCTGCTGTCTCTGGTTATGTAGCTCAAGAAGCAAGAGGAGTAACCAGCCAACAAAACATTGGGGTTACAGCCGTGCCGGCAAAATGGCGGGTGGCGATCTGCTGGCCTGGGCAACACCAACTCTGGACGCAGCCACATCACGCACAGGGGTTGTAAAGGGGGAAAATTTCACAAACGGTAACTGTAAAACTAGAAATCAAACAATAAACTTTCCTAGAGAGAAATCAAATTCCTCCCCACCTTATTTCAAAGGTAAAGGTTGTTTATCACCCACTTCACATACACCCACCACTGGAAGTAACACAAGAACAAAACACTTCTCCAACAACAACCTGCTACTCCAAAGGGCGTAAAAAACCATTAGGGTCTCTGAGAAATTAGCACAAGAAAGTCAAGGTAAACATGTTCTCTGGATGTGATGTAAGGACAACTTGCGGAAACCTGTCTATGTTTATGTAGGCAATAGTAAGACTGATGCAAGTCCATCTGAAGAAATATTAAGGTTCATTCCCCAAAAAATCAAACCACCTTTGACCTGCAGTGGGACGTCACCAACAGCCGATCTGCAAAGAAACATGGAGGAGACTTGTCTTTGAGGTAGCTGGGTTTTGAAAATATTGGTGATACTCACGAGGTCAAAGGATCAATTTTAATTCACCCCAGGTCTGTATATTCTCTTCAGCTTCAGGCAGAGATTTTCGTTAGTCTCAGCCCCTTTTAAAGCGTGCTGCTGTTGGAACTGGCGGGGAAGGGCTTGCGGTTGAGCATCTTGTTGACTGGAGCTTCTCAGACTTCAGTACACGCACACCACCCAGGGGATGTTGTTAACGTGCAGATTCTGATTCAGGACGTCTGGGCTGGGGCCTGGGATCTTTCGCATTGCTACAAAGCTCCCAGGTGATGTCCATGCTGTTGGTCCCTAGGCCCACTGAGTAGCCAGGGTCTAGTAAGGGTTGCCTGACCAGACTGTGCCCTAGAACCACCCATGCAGCTGGTTTAAGCATACAGGTTTCTGTCTGGGCCCCACCCAGAGACTCTGAATTCATGGGACTGCAGTGTGTATTTTTAACAAGCCCCTCAGTGATTCAGTTGTACCCTTTATTGTGCGCTTGTGGGGGTAGGGAGGGCCATGATACCATGGCTTCTAGTCCTGGTTCTTCTGTTTGTTCCCTGTGTCACCTAAAACAGGTCATTTAACCACTCTAAGTCTCAAGATCTTCATCTCAAACATTGGGGTGGGGGTTTGATATAAGTAGCCCAGTTTGGTTACCTAAATGTAAATTCCTTCCTGTTTTTAGCAAAAATATTTTAAACACTGGAATGATCACCAAACCATTTCCTCTCCCCTGTACCCACCCAACAGCAGCCTTTCTAAAACATTTTCGACGGACTGTTGAGAATTGTTGCCTTTGGTCCTGTCACTCAGACCACTCCAGTATATTGCCTGGATGGAATATTCTGATAATTGAAGCATCCTTATTAACCATATTTGGTCACTCTATAAGCCACTGACTCATATTTCAAGATATTAGGATATAATAAAATTCACTTAATACAGCCAGCCTTTTAAAACTCCCACTGTTGATTCAGAAAATTTTCTAGTAGTGAACAGGGCTCTGAGGGCCTCATTATACACGAACATCAGTTATCCAACAGGAAGAATGACTGATTAATAGTTCACAGCTTGAGGGAACTCTGCACAGCACTTTATATTTTCAAGATGCATTCATGTCCAGCTGCCATCTTTCTGAGAGTTTATTATATGCCAAAAACTGTCCTCAGGGTTTCACATGCATTCTCTCTTTTAATCCTTACAAAAACCCTGTGAGATAGGCATTATCATCCCCACTTTACAGAGAAGGAAACTGAGGCCCAAAGAAGATAACTTGTTCAATGTAAGCCAAGTATCAATTGGAAAGCTGGGCTTCAAAGCCTGCAAAGCCTGTGCCCTTTACTACTATGCTACACTCGCACGTTTCTCATCTGCACCCCACGGCAATCCCTTGACACAGACTGGGAAGATTGCCCTGGGCGGAGAGACGAGGAGGAGGGGATGGAGAGGAGGGAAATTGGAGGGTTGCCTGCAAGGGGCAACTGGATTATGTGTGTTGGTGGGAGACGGTGAAGTCATGTACTGACATTCTCTCATCCACATTCCCCACCTTCCCCCACCCCCAACTTTAACCTAACCCCTTAGATTCTCCTTCCTACCTGGGGCTTATGATTGAAACTCCAACACGAGTGGCGTCTCTTTTGGCTTATATTATACCAAGGATAATAAATATATGCAATACTTAGTCCCACTCTGCCATACGTGGCAGACATTGCTAATCGATCATTGCTCTTTTCTTCAGGAGGCTGAATGTGGCCTCACCACCCTCCCTTGCAGAGGACTCCCAGCAGACACAGTCAATCGATTCGGGTGGAGATTTGAAAAGAAAGTGGTTGCCTTTTGGCATTAAGCTTTACTGGCACTGTGGCAAAGTAGAAATAGCACTTGTCTGGGAATCTGGAAGCCTGAGTTCTAATCCTGGTTCTTGCACTAACTTGCTTGTAACCTTGGGCAGGTTATGCCTCAGCTGGGGCCTAAGTTTACCCATCTGTAAATGAAGGAGTTGGCCTACACCCTAGAGAATCTAAAGTCTCTCCCAAGAATAACATCCTAGGTTCTGACAGGTGTTCAAGGCCAGGTGGAGCTCACACAAGGAAAGAAAGGTTCTGTTAATATGAGGGCACGGCCAAACTTGTGTAGGAAAATCTGCTACCCGCCCCCTAAAACACACACATGTAAACCACCATGGAGAGGCCACCATCCTACATGCTCTGTGACTTCGTGGGATAAAGTGTCTGTAAGTGGAAGAAAAAGCAAACACAATATTGTGCTTTCCAATTATGAGTGATGACCTGGCAGAGGCCCCACCTCCCTGGCTGTCTGGTCCATTCCTGTCTCCGGAATGGAACTTCAGGGGTGGGGGCCAAGAATCCATCCTAGTGATGTTGGCAGAGGGATCCGGGCCCTTGAGGACATGGCGGCCAAGTTCTTCTGCAGCCCCCAGGCCCCCAGCTCTGTCTTCCCCGTGCCTGAGAGTCAGCTTGGAGCTGCTTCTCCTCCATTTTACTCAGACATGCAAGACCGCAGCTGTGGCTTCCCAGCAAAAACGAAGACATCTGGCCTTAGGGACAACCACGTCACCCCAGATAACAACCATAGGGAACATTTATTGAGTGCTTTCTCTGCGCTGGGTACTGTCATATATGCTTGAACCCTGGCAACAGTCCTATGAGGCAGGAACTATTATCCTCATTTTAGAGATAGGGAACCAAGGCACAGGAGGTTAACTACAGCCCAAGGTGACACAGGAGGAAAAGCCAGAGCCAGGACTCAATCCTAGGCAGGCAGACTCCAGAGCCTTCGTTTTAGCCACATATTATTACCATTTCCCTAACACAGCCGGTGGCTCTGGAGAGACTCAGGAACTCTGCTGCATATTTTCTACACTTGTTTACATGACCATCTTCTCTGCTGGATTATGAACCCTAGGAGGGCAGGGGCCATGTCTTACCTATTGACCACTGTACCTCTGGTGCCTAGCAAATACCTGGCCTGTAGTTGGTGCTCAGCAAGTCTGTTGCTTATAATGCATGCTAAATAGATGAGGGAATAAAATCCAGCAAAGAGTGAAGGAGCAATGCCTCCTCCCTAGAATTTTAAGCTTTCTGAAAAGAAGGAGGTTAAACATATTTGTTAAATGCCCATCATATGCCAGATATTGTGTTAAATGTTTTACATGATTGGTTTACTTAATTGTCATAACAACCAAATGAGGCACAATTTCATACTTCCTTTACATATGGGGGAAACTGAGGCTCTGGGAGCTTAAGTAAATTGCCCAAGATTATGCAGATTTAAATGGCACAGCTGTGATTCAAACTCAGGACCAACTGGCTCAGAAGTGCTCTGATCATTCCATGACAGTGTGTTTTCACTAGCGTGAGTCCAAAATTAAACCAGTGCTGGTCAAAGATGCCTCAGTCAAAGATACCTTCTTGGGCTGGATAGTTGGTTTGGGAGAAAATAAAGAGGCATAGCAGAGCAGAATGTAGATAACATAAAACTGAGTGTCAGAAATTGTGGATTTTAGCTTGGCACCTTTACTAAACTAGTTATGTAACCATAGGAAGTTGATCCCCTTTCTGGGACCATCTGTGAAATGAGGAGGCTCAAGCAAACGATCGCTAAAGGACCTCCCAATTCTAATGGTCTGTGACTCAGTGGAAGAAACAGAGCCCAGAAAAGGGCTGGAAGATGTAGCGTGGTCTTGCTGGAGCTGGGAGAAGGGGCTCTTTGGCCAGCTGGAGGTGCTGGTAAAGAGGACAGCATTGAGAAGGTAGATATGCTACCCTTAGATTTTTTTTACCTAATTTTTCCCAACTTGCCTGAACCTTGTGAAGTTTCAAAACCCTTAAGTCATTCAGACATTCATTAGCTCAATGACAGGAACTCGTGGCTGTTTCTTCCCAGATAATGCTAAGATTTTAAGACAGAGCCAACAATACACAGCCAGGTCTCCTCTTGGAAGGAAAACATCTGGGGGTCTAGCAAGGATTTGTAGTCACAGAACCAAGGAATATTAAAGTCAGAACCCTAGAGCATTGGGAAGTGTGGACTAGGAGCTCACAGAGATGTTTTCTTTGGCCTAAGTTTATTTTAATAATAAAATTTAAGCTCAAAATCTAAATTTCCAGATATTCTTGGGGAAGAAAAGGAAGATCCAAAAACTGTGGGCCAGCATTCTCACATGGTGAATATTGGAGGAAGCTGAATCAGGTAAGAACCTTGTTACAAAAGAAAACCCAAGCCAAATACCTGAACAGCCCGGAGGTGGACGAGAAGCAAGGTTGGTTAGATTTAGAGCTCGATAAGGTCATCAAGGACCTGATTTCTTTCTGTTTCTCCATTCTTCCTTCTAAGATATTGGCTTCATCATAAGGCTGTCTCCCTCATGGGGACAAAAGGGCAGTTGTGATTCTAGACTTTACAAACTGCATTTTCTACTGTTTTCTACTACTGCTTTATGCATCTCAGAATTTCTAGCAAAGACCCTGAGCTTTGGGCTGAGTGGGCCACCTTGAACTAACATCTGTGGCTTTGGGAATACCATGCTGTAAGTTGGCTTAAAACTGGATTACCTGAAACAATCACGATAGCAAGGTGCATGGGATAAACTAATCAGATAAACTAATTCTTCTGATTAGTTTATCTCCATTAGGGGCATAACACATGGCTTGGGGTAGGTCCCATCCTAAGCACATGGCTGCTGCGCAGTGGGGGAGGGGCAGGACTGATGTCAGAGATAGCGCCTCATTGTCCACTAGATCCTTCTGTCCCCCTTGGTGAGTATGTGCTCTCTAATTCACCACACTCCCCACCACTCCCCATTCTTTGATACCTGGTTCATTTTAGCCATGCTTCCTAGGTACTAAGACAATGAATCGAATTCATGACCCCTTCTCCCTAATTAAGTGAAAGAACATGTAGGCACCTAGAAACACACAAAAGGGAGTCATTGAGTTGGAATGTTTTACAGATGGTGAAGTTAAGGCCCAAGGATCTGGGACATATTCCAGTCGCAGGTCAGGCAGGGACAGCTCCGAATGGTGTGGCTGAGCCAATGACAGAGTCCAGGGAATTCTGCACTGTCCACATGTCAGCAAGCTTGATGTGGACCTGAATGACTTATGGTACACTGGGATGGGATAAATCCCACTCAAGAATTAACTTTCAGTCCATATACAGATGGAAAGTGATGGAGAAATCAAGTCAGTTCAGTTTTGATGAACAGAGGCAGCCTTTAACATACACAGGGCTGGGGGAATCCCTGTTTTTTTGTTTTTTGGTGAGGAAGACTGTCCCTGAGCTAACATCTATGCCAATCTTCCTCTATTTTTCATATGTGGGATGCCACCACAGCACGGCTTGATGAGCAGTGTGTGGGTCTGTGCCTGGGATCCAAACCTGTGAACCCCGGGTCCCTGAAACGAAGCACATGAATTTACCCATTATGCCACCAGGCGGGCCCTGGGAATCCCTGCTTTAGAGAGGACATCTAGTGCTTTTTCTGCTAAGAGAGCTGAATGAACATAAGTGGAGTAAAAAGCTCCCACACTGGTTTGCAACAGTGTCCCAAGTTCCCACTGCTACCCAGCTCTAGGAGGTCCTTGGTTCGAACGTGGGTGTTAACTAAGCTGAACTGTATATAAACCCATGACCACAACTAGGTGGTTTGTTTGACAGTGGAGTCAGCAAAATTATAATCAATGTACACGGATACAGGACAAGTAAATGTTGAGGATGATATTAAATCAGGAAGATGGGCATAGGGACACCTTCTAGAAGATGCTGGGCACCCTCACAGTGGAAAGGGGACCTAGGCCTGGTCAGGGGTGGACAATGGGAGTGGAGAGGAGGAATCCAAGAGGGAAGGGGAAGAGGAGCTGGAGCTCTATTAGTTGGCTGAAGGTTAACCCTGCTTTCGGGGAAAAAAGGGGGGGCAGTGCCTCAGGAAGGATGCTGGGCTGAGACTGAGGGCATCCAGCAAGGCTTATGGTAGGAAGCTATGTCCTAAGAACTGACAGTTTGGGCTGTAGAGATGCTGGTAATCTAGTGAGCTCTTGACCTTGAAACCTTTAGCTCCTCACCTGTATAACAAGGAATCGACAGATAATCTGTAACATCCCCTTTTGTTCAGAAAAATCTTCATTTCCAGAAAGGAAATTCCTTCTCCCCCACCCCTTCCCCTTTCACTGTTGAAATATCAGTCAGGGACCGCTGCATCTTTGATTGGATAAAAGCCCCAGTAGAGAGGAGCCTCCAGGTACAGGATGGAATTACTGAAGATTACGCAGGGTCCTGCTGCAGGAGGAAATGGCCAGCAAATTCACTCATTCACTTAAAAAAATATGTATTTAGTTTTAACCTCGTACCCAACACCACTTTAGTGCAATGATGACCAAACAGAACATACCAAAAACAGAATTAGCACAACCAAAAACTATATACAGACCCTGCCCTGTCTTGCCCCAGGACTGATGAGGAGGGCAGGGGTGGGGGAGTGAGAAGCAAGATTAATCAAAGATTAATCAACATTAATCAACTAATATAAGAAATATAAAACTATAGTAGTAATAGGTGCTTTGAAAGAAAAATAAAGGGTGCTATAGGAGTTTAGAGAAGAGAAAATAGACCTAATTAGGAGGTCAGGTGTTTGAGCTAAAAAGGTGAAGAGGTACCAGCAAATAGAGCTCTCCACGCATGTGCAAAGGCTCTGTCCAGGAGGAAGCAGGATGGGTGGGCAGAATTGATGAAAAGTTCAGTGAGGTTGGAGGGAAGATGATTCTGGAAGAGAAAGAACCCAGGGGCCTAACTATAGGGATATTTTGTGCCATGTTAGGAACTTTTATCTTTATCTTAAAAGCAATGGGGCACTATTTAAGGTATAAGTCTGTATGTGTGTGTGTGTGTGTGCATGTGAGAGAAAGAGAGACATACAGAGAGAAAGAGAGAGAAAGAGTTGGTCAGAGCCGTACTTTGAAAAAATCGCTGGGTATTTTATGGAGCATGGATGGGGAAGGTCAGTGAGGTGTGAGGAGGCCACAAAGCCCAGTGATTCTGCTGACACTTGCACTGCACAGGATTGCAGCATTTCAGCATTCTTACTGGGCAGAACCATGAATGTCGATGCTCTAGAATCCCTGGCTGCCCACCTGCTCAACTCCTGTCCCCACCAGAGATCTCTGGTCAGTTTTGGTACCAACAGGGGCTTTCAATATCTCATGGGGTTCAGGGCATCTCTCCAGTGGCTGGCCACACTAGAGATATGGCTTCTATCTGTAGAAAGCACAAGCATTCTGCTGTACAGACAGGACCAGATGATGAAATTCTGCCTTGGAAATCGAACCACACACACACACACACACACACACACACAAACCAGTACCCTGAATATCTGTCAGAAACCTTTTCCCTGGACAAATGATGATTTATGGGAGGCTGCTCTATTTCCCGCCTTTCTCTTGCTCTATTTTAGGAGAATATATCCAGCCCATGTGTTTCTGCTTAGCCTGACACATTCCAAGCAAGCTTTCTGTATTCCATGTGCTGGTGAAAGGTCCTCCCTTAAGAAGTAAAAGGAAAAAAAGAAAAAGTGAGCCCAACCCCCATCTTCCCTGGGTGGCTAGGGGAGAGGTCCTCATCCACACACTGGAAGTCCCAAAGAGTCCCCCAGGGCAGCCTGAGCAGCCACTTTCACGGCCAGATTCTGGGGTGTGCCAAAGACTCCCTATGTTTCACAGGACCAGCCCACTTCAGGCGGGAAGGCAGCTGGGAGGGATGAGAGGTGGTGGCCCCAGCGGCCTCTCAGCTCCTCAGGCTGACCAAGCACTTCCCCTCCTCGGGGCCTTTGAACACGCAGTTCTCACTGCCTGAAATCCTCTACTTCACTGCTGCTCGTCACCTCCTTCAAGACTCAGCTCAAACGACACCTCTACAGCAGTTTCCCTTCCCAGGCTACCCTGTCCCACGCAAGTCCCCTGTCACTGTCTAGCTCAGCGCCCTGTCTCATTTATGGCAATGATCACATGTGGTAATTATTATACTTAGTTCTTACTTATTGTCACTTCTTTCTTTCACTTGGCTGAGAGTCAGCAAACTATGGCCCACGGACAAAGCCGATCCACCGCCTGTTTTCGTAAATGCAATTGCACTGGGACACAGGCCTTCACACCCATTTCTTCCCAGATGGTCTGTGGCTGCTTTCGCCATACATGGCAGAGTTGAGCCGTGGCAGAGACCATACGTATGGCTTTCCATACGGAGACAGTTACTCTCTGGCCTACTAAAGGAAAAGTTTAGACAGTAAACTCCATGAGGGCAGAGACGAAGCTTGTCTTTTTTTATCAGTGTATTCCTAGTTTCTAGAGCCAAGTTTGGCCCGTAATAAGCACTTGATAAGTATTTGTTGAAAGACAGACCCTTGAAAATGCTAGGTTGGGATTGCTAACCAAGAGGATGACCTCCATCTTTAAACTTTATTTATTTTGTTTTTTGCTTTGTTTAAGGCTTGTCTTATACTTGGATTGGAGTTAAAAACTAGGAGAAGGTACTTTTGTTCCATAACATAGTGTCTTTAAAAAAGAACAAAAGGTAAAGTTTTAAAAGAGAAGAGGAAAAAAATCCCTCAAACTGGATTTCAAAAGACCAAAGCCATAAATATTAACAATTCTGATTTATGAGGCCACAGAGGGTTGTCCCTAGTTACAACAGTAAGCTCAGAGAAGGCAGCCCAAATGGAGAGAGATGCAAGGGGCTGGGGAAGAGAAAAAAAAAACAAACCAAAAAACTCATTATCTTGATTTCTCTACAAGTGGGCAAAGACTTCCTGCTGATTAAAAGGTGAGCATTTGGACAAATCTTACTTAATGAAGCATTTGGGAGAACATCTTTGTAGCACAATCAAGGTTTTTAAAGTCACCCAATCATGGAAAAATATTAGGAACAATTTAACTGGACTCAGTGATGGAATACTTTGAAAATCATAATTTGATCAGAGACATCCAGTGTAGGTTTATGGAAGAAAGAGTTTAATACCTAACCTGTTGGAAATAAGTTTCCTGGATAAACTACTACCATGAGATAAGAGAGGGACAGATATTTACATGCACTTGCAGAAAGCCTGGGGCACGGTTTCATGTATTATTGGCCAACAAGACGTATGAGGGGACATTAGGAGACTGCTGAATACATAGTGTCCAAAATGAACTCATTTGATTGTTCAAGCTGAACAGAAGGTAAGAATCCAGGTGAATCAAGTGAACTTTACTGTTTACAAAGAAAGCAAAAGCTGAAAAAATGTAAAATAATCCAGTTCCACACAGTCAACCTTTGGGACTTCTGGTCATCAAGTGGTATTTGTTTCAAATCTTTTTGGCCCAAATGTTGTAATGGAGGCAAAGATATAACATAAACTAGGATGGGCAGTGAAGAAACGGCAGTCAATCTGTGTTGTCAGTAGCTGAGCCACCTGGAGATCAGCAAAAAGGGACCCCTTTACCATAAGGCGTGTCTGCTTTCCATCACCTGCACACACCACAAAGTACATTTCCTGACAGCTACTAGGGCTCTCAATAAATTTCTAGTGAAGAAGCCTCTAAAAGCCAGGTGTCATTGATGTGTCCACAAAAGTCTGCAGATCATGACCGGGCCCAGAGCCAGGACTAAGGTGAGGCTGGTGGAGGCACCTAGCACACCGTTTAGGGAGGTGCTCAGTCGCAGGTGCCGACACTGCACTTACACATCCCTGAGAGTGAGCGCCTCCTTGAACAGTGCCCTCTGGGCATCTTGCTCGTCTCACCTACTTTAGGCTCTGACAAGGACTTTTCATTCTTTTCAGAACAGTTAAGCCTGCATGGATCACTCTCAAAGAGAAGAAATGAGGATTTCCTTCATTTAGAGTTTCGTGAAAGAGAAAAATCTTTAGATTATAAATACCTATTGAAGACAAAATGGTAAGAACGAAATTAAGGCATAAGCTTATTCTCGCAACATTTGGGAGATAAGTAACACATTAATTATGTGTGAGAATTTGCTCACTTTAACAAGAAAATATACTAAAACACTTAAAGCTAAAACAAGAAGATGAAGTTTGAGACCATAATAGCTAAGAAGCAAACTCTGATAGGGCTTTTCCTCTTCTTACTCTCTAATATGAACTTGAGATAGCTATAAAATACTAAATTACTTTGCCCATTCTAGTCAGTCCCCAAATATATAATTGTGACTTGCATTGCATTTTGAGCAATATTAAATTAGTTCAGGAAAATATGATGCGTTCTGCCTATTCAAGCATGGGTCCCTGACGGCATATCTCTTGTTGGTCATCCAAAATGAGCTTCATGCCAAGAGCACTCTGACACACCAGTGTTGCAAATTGATATTATATGGCTTCTCTAAGTACAGAAAGAATTCTTCTCTATCACTTATCAGCAATGACACCTAAAAGTTCCGTCTTTCTGAGGGCAAACCTTCCAGTTGATTCTGAGTTGGTGCTTCTGGTTTCTAGGTGTGGCTCAACAATCCTCATTGGAATGTACTGTCAAGTGTCTATCTTCCCAATTGCGAACCCACCCTGGCTCTCTCTGTCTCACCCCACCCTGTTTAGTTGGGGAAACAAAATCTGTCTTCTAAGTCACCCAATGGCAAGATCTCAGACCTGAGTATCTCAACAAGGAAAAATAAGCAACAGCATATGGTTCTCCTCTCTAAAGCAGGCCAGAGCTTAGGTGCTCATAATGTGCAGAAGTGCCTGAAGAGATGCTATATTGATTATGAGATACAATTGTGAATTTTATTTCCTTCTGGGGAAAAAATAGGAAACATAAAAGCAAGAGTTTTGTGCCAGATGTAAGAACTAAATGCTACGGTTATCTGATTAGCATTAGAGACATGTGCTTTGAATGTGAAACACTTGTAACTCTCCCCAGGTGAGCTCTCGATCTTATCTGCACCATTTATATCAGACTTTTATATGCCTGCTGTTCTCAAATGGGACCCAGATGAAGTTCAATCTTTTGCCCAGAAGAGTCTGAGGAGTTCACTGGATTTCTTTATTTTAAAGCCAGGGTGATTTTTATAGAGAAAGACAAAATGTTTGGACCTTGCTTGGAATCCCCAGGAAGTCTGAGACCAGAGGACTAAGAGAAGGCGGCATGGTGCTTCCTTTCTGTACACCACCACGAGATTGATCTGCGTGGTTCCCTACTACCAGTGTAAACTCCTCTTTAAAGTGTCAGTTCTGATGGCAGAAGCTGTCTCTTGATTCTATATATTAAACCTGACAGAGAGAGAACCTTGCAGTCACTGCATCACCCATATGTTAAGTGCATCCTTCTATATGTGGTTTGATTCCTCAAAATCTGCCTCCAAGGGCTCTACATATCTCCAACGCCTAAACCTTTCCTGCTTGAAGAGTGAGTGCCATGGGGGGCTGGAGGTGGGTCATGGTGTTCCTTCCAGCCTCTCCCACTTTAACAGCATTAACAATTTTTTAAAATGATTATACCCTGTGCGAGTGAGGATGGGGAGAGACAGACACCGTCACTCACTTCTGGAAGGAATATAAACTGGTAATACCATTCATTTGGGCACCTTGGCAATATATCTCAAAAGCTCTTAATGTGTACATAATCTTTTATTTAGCAACTCTATTTGTGAGGAAATCATCTGACAGAGGTACAAAAGATAATAAGTACCAGGCTATTCATTGGAGCACTTCTGATGATGGAAAAAACTGGAAACCACCTAAACTTCCCAACTGTAGGAGCTGGACGTCATGGCCCACCACTACAATGGAAGACCGTTTAGAAGAAGGATGCTATTCATAAACTCAGAAAAATGTTCTGTATATATTTTAAACTGAAAAGGGAGGTTTCCAAAGAATACACATAGTGTAATTCAATGTCATAAATATAAATGTCCTTGCGTGTGCGTGCGTGCCTGTGTGTGCGTGAAGGAGAAGGAAGTCTGGGAGAAAATTGCATCCAATATTAATACTGATTCTTTCTAGGTGAGGGATTATGAGTAAATTATTTTTATTTTTTTGGCTTCTCTGTATTCTGCAATTTTTCTACAGTGAATATATAACACTTATGTAGTGATTTTTAAAAAATAACTCTTGCATACCTCTGGCACCCACATCTCAAATCTTTGAGGGCTTTTTCATTATCTTAGCGACGCCTATCCCTCTCAAAGGTCTACAGCTCTGATATTTGATGGGGTCAGCCTTTCTCTGCAGGAAGAAGAACGCGTGGGTTTCCCACTCCACTTCCTACCACCGCAAAGCTGGCAGAAAAGATGAGGTCTGCACTCTCAGACACTCACGCGTCCTGCTCGCGTCTCTGTGCTTGCACCAGATTCCCTTCCCAAGCCTTGCTCACCTGCTCTGGCAGGCATTCAAATTCCTTCCTCCCTGCACTCCCCGGGTCTTGGAAAACAGAGTGGGTTTTTAAGATTCCTCACCACCCTCCTCCATGAACATAAAGATTAAGAATTATTTATCTCTCCCCTCCCACTAAATATGGCATTCCTTCTCTTAGAGCCTATCTCCTCCTCTGCTTTCCCAGGTCAGTGGGGCTGGGGATATGGCTCATCACCTTCGTTATCAGCAAGCTTCCCCATCTCTGCTTCCCCCATGCCCTTGCTCAACCGTTACTCTCCTTGTGTCTCCCAACACAACATGTAAATCTTCTCATGCGCCTCTCCCTGTTAGCCTGGAATTTCAAACTCTTCTCTTCCCAAATATGGCAGGGATGGGAGCTCCAGTCTCCACACTTGGACAGCAGCAGATCCCATCCCTGTCATCACCCTGACAGATGCCATCCTTCGCTGCCATCATTGTCAACAGTATCACTGTAAATTTCGGGAGGTATCTTTGTAGTTGGCTCTGTTTGGTGCATTTACAAAGGAAATCCTTCTGCAGACCGAATTATACACTCTTTTGAAATACTTGTCTTCAAGGAGCATAAATCTCTATGGGGAGATATGACATAAACCTTAACTTGCTCATCGATAGCAGTTTGGCTCCCACCTCACCTATCAACCCAAATTACTTTTCTAAAGTTAGAGTCACATCTCTCTTTACCAAATCCACCTCCTACTTTACTGTGTACGGAAGGGTCTACATACCTCTGTAGGTCTTTGCCCTACCACACTGTCCTACGTGAAACTCAGGAAGTCTGTCTTAGCTCTGATTCTTTCTAGCTGTGTGACCTTGGGCAAGTCACTTACCTCTCTGATCTTCATCTATAAAATGGTGACCATAAGCCTATGTGCACTGATGTTTTCAGAAACAGAAGAAAACTTAGTTGGAGTCTATGATTGGGGTTTTGTTTTCCTGGTCTAGAGAACTTTCACTCAGAAAAAAACCCAGAGCACTCTTTTTTTCAGAGATACCAAACTTGAAATTACAATAATAATTAATCATTTCGATGCAGAGTCATTTTCATCTTAACCAGCAGAGAGGAACAAAGTCATTTGAGGAATAAAATGAAAGAATTGTTGCAGTTTCTGTGTTTTGGTTTATCTTACCCCCTGAGCCGATTCTTCTGTTTTCTCTTTAAACAGACACAGCGGAAGCAGTTAAATGAGCTCAACCTGAATGCAGACAAGCAGGCAGTCAATTTTAGGTTGTGATGAATAAATTATACAGAGGTTTTTGGCTTTAATTTTCTCCTCAGTTGACATGTTGTACCTTGAGCCACTTACTGCCCAGGCGCAAGCGTTTAACTGGACAAAAATACACCATGCTAACTGTGCCATCCCTGGCCATCGGCGGTTCTATCGTTGGCTCCGACATCACCCCAAATTGTGGGGCTCTGTTTCTTTTTGTTTTTCTCCATTTCAGGGAAACAGCAGCAGGAAGAGATTCCCTCCCTCTCTCAGCTCGTCCTGAAAACAGCTATCAAGCTATCAGCAAGAAAAGCAGCCGGACGGGGCAGCTCTGCTCATTCTGGCTGATGAACTCCAACACGTCTAGATGGTTTTCTGACAGGTTGCGAGTTGACAGCTTGATAAATGGGAATGAGGCAGCCTGACTTTGTCTGTGACAGGTGCGGTTTCCATGAACTTGCTTTCCTGCCCTGCAGCGGGCCCAGCTCCTGGAGACGGCAAGCGAATGCTTATCTCATGTTCTCTTTAGGGTCCTCAAAACAACATTTCTTGCAGTGATGGAAGATGAGTTAACACCCTAATTCTTCCACGCCATCCTTTCCATTAAGAACAAGACAAAAAACCCTCCCTAAAACAAAGACAAACTTCTGAACTGAACTGCATTAGAGAACCCAGAAGCAGCATCTTTCTGGCATTGAGCTGCCATCTGTCCACAAATTACATTGCTTAAAGCTGGCATGGCGAGTTACAGCATTTTGTTATTGTCGTTGTGGGTTATCTCAAACTCACTCTTGCACACTCCCCGATTCTTTTCTATACAGATTTTTACTCCCACCCATAAACCAGAAGTACCCTTTTCTTATAATAATCAAGAGCCTGGATTGTCACCATTTTACCACTTCCTGGGTATGTGACTTTGGGCAGGTTACGTAATCTCTTTAGGCCTCAGTTTCCTCATCTGTGAAACGGCGAGTTGTTTATTCAGCCACTACTTATTGCTGATTTTATGTCAGCCATCTTCTAGGCATCACATCTGTGGTGGGGAACACTAGCCAAACAAGCCCCTTGCATTAAAACAGCTTGCATGCTGGCGGATAATTATAGGACCCACCTCCTTTATGCATTCACCCAACAAACAATCAGCTCTAAATGCTAGTGATCCAACAGTAAACAAGGCAAGTTTCCTGCTGTCATACAGCTTATGTTTGTAGAGAAGTCATGTGGGGACCAAATGAGACAAAGGGAGGGAAGTGTGCCCAGCATGGGCACAGTGAGAGTGTGCACTATATGGTCACATCGCTCTATCATCATCATCTTCATCATTATCATGTGTGGATCAGCTGAGATCACAGATCATTGTCCCCAACATGGCCTGGACCCAGGGCTCTCAGGCTATATCTGTGCATTGGACACCTGTGAGCTTGGGTGAATCTAGTCTGTGAGGAGAGTTGGCCAGGTAGTTGGAGGTTTCATTGCACTGCGTGCAGGGACGAGAGCATCATTTCCTCCATTCCCCCGTTGGTCTACATGGTTGGACTGAATGTAAGCTAAAATAGGTTGGCGTTTTTCTTTTCCTTGACAATCCTGCCCCTTCTCACCCATATCCCAGGAACACAGACTTCCTAACTACACCTCTTGGTCAAATTTAAACTTTAGCGTCCATATTTCTTGCCTCCCAGGATATCTGTCTTCAATACTGAGAAGTGGGTTTTACTTTTAATAAAAAGTGTTCAATAAATATCTGTGGGAATGAACGCATGGGAAAGGTGTTCAGATGTTCACAGAAAGTAAGCAGAAATCCAGGGCATCCCAGAGCCCTCTGCTGCCTAGAAATGTCTGCTCTGGAGCTCTTTTCTCTGTGGGGCACCTCCAGAGAGCACTCCTCCACCTTCCCTTTTGCCCATCCTTTCTCAAGCATCTTCCAAGTACAAGGCACTGTCCTGGGTTCGGGGACTGTCCCGGGGAATGAGAAAACTGAATCCCTGCCCTCCTGAATTTATGTTATAGTTAGGGACATAGGAACAAATAAGACTCCATGTAAATAAACTGCAAAAAATAACTGGAGATTAAGATAAGTGTTACATAAGAAATAATCACGGGGATGGGATAGAAAGTATTTGGAGGAAGCCATATTAGACGGGCCACCAGGGAAGTCTCCCTGAAGACGCTTGAGTGGAGATCTGAAGAATGAGAAGGATCCAGTGGTCAGAAGACCCGGAAAGGCCTTCCAGGAAGAAGAAGCCACAGTTGTTCTCCCAGTGGATTGGGAGAAGAGTGAGCCAGAGGCAGAGAATGGTATGGGATGAGGCTGGACGGGGAAAGAGGAGCCGGGTGAGGAGTTTGACCCAACCCAGCTTGTTCATGGACTGGTGAGGGGAGAAATCAGAGAATGAAGAATGACTCCTGGGTTTTTGGCTGGAGCAATTGGGTGGATTATGGTGAACCCTTTTCCCAGGCCTGCTTTAGGGCAATATAGGTGAAGACACCCTAGATATTATGCTTGAATCTCAGTTTCCGACTTGCTAATTGAATACCATCTGAACAGGTCCATCACCTCTTTGAGCCTCAGTTTCCTTATCTGAAAGGTGGTATAATACTACTCACCTTCAGGGATGTTCTAGGGATTAAGCGGGATGCCCTTTGTGAACCCCCCTGTGTGGCATGTAACTCATGATGAGGGTTCCCTGACTGTTGGCTCCTTCTCTTTCTCCTCCCTTTGCTGTCTTCTACAGACTCATACCTGTCTCTGCCTGTTTTAACTCGGAGTCTGCTCGTGCCTCTCACTGGGTGTGAGCAGCATGCAACATCTCATCCACACTTCAGGGCAGCTGTTGTCACTCTGCTCTCTCCTCCCATTCTCGGGGTCAAATGCATTCTTTCCAAAGTCCTTCCTTCCCCCCAAGCCGTGCCACAAATATCCCCCACATGGATTTTTAGGTTCTCTTCTCCTTTCTAGGTGTAATTTCCCAGTAAAAGCAGATTAAGAAGTGTAGGGCTGAGCTGAAATGCTGGTAGTGACTGGGGTATGTTTTCCTTAGATGACCTCTGAAATTCTTTCCAACTGAAGGATGCTAAGCTTCAGCTTAACATTGACACTGGGTATTGTCCTTGCAGAGCCCAAAGGAATGAAGGGACGCAGACAGGTTCCTTCTGTCTTGTTTCTGTGTCTGTCATGAATGTAACTATAGTTTTCTAACTGTTGGCTTCTGACTTATGGTCAGAAGCAAAATCATCCAGAAATAGCTTTTTTTCTCTATTTAAATTTTTTTTTTTTTTAAAGATTTTATTTTTTCCTTTTTCTCCCCAAAGCCCCCCGGTACATAGTTGTGTATTCTTCGTTGTGGGTTCCTCTAGTTGTGGCATGTGGGACGCTGCCTCAGCGTGGTCTGACGAGCAGTGCCATGTCCGCGCCCAGGATTCGAACCGACGAAACACTGGGCCGCCTGCAGCGGAGCGCGCGAACTTAACCACTCGGCCACGGGGCCAGCCCCTCTCTATTTAAATTTTTAAACAGCTTTATTGAGACATAATTTATATACCCTACAATTTGCCCATTTAAAGCATATAATTCAATAGTTTTTAGAATATTCACAGATATGTGCAACCATCACCACAGTAGACTTACACAGTTTTCATCACCTCAAAGAAACCCTATATCCTTTAGCTATCACTTCATCCCCCATCTCTGCCTTACCTCCAGCCCTAAGCAACTACTAGTCTGCTTTTTGTCTCTATAGATACCCCCATTCTGGATTATCATATGAATTAAATGGGATATAATATATGGGATTTTATGGCTTGCTTCTTTCACTTGGCATGTTTTCAACATTCATGCATGTGGTAGCCCACATCAGTACTTCATAACATTTTATGGCTGAATAATCTTCCATTGTATGGATATACCATATTTTGTTTATCCATTTGTCCATTATGGACATTTGGTTTGTTTCCACCTTTTGACCATTATGCTGCTATAAAAATTGGTGTATGCGGTTTTATGTGGACATATGTTTTCATTTCTCTTTAGAAATAGCTTTCTAAAACTTCTCTTTAAATAAGTTTTCCTACTGACAGGATAGTAATAACCATTATCATGACAAATAATATATATTGTGTTGTTTGTTGGTGTCAGGAACTGTGTGAGGTCATCTCACTGACTCCTCACATGACTGGCCTGAGACAAGTACCGTTACCGTCCCTGGTTTATGGATGAGGAAACCGAGGCTTATAGATTCTAAGTAACATAAGAGGAAAGAGAAACTCCTAGATATTACCCAGGTTTGTTTCTCTTCTTAGGAGAACCACACATAAAAGACACAGACTGATCCTGAAAAACTTTTCTTCCAAGGGGTCACATTCCCTGTGACACTTAGGGACCCATTCCTTCAATTTTATATTCATTTTTCCAGAAAAGAAGTGACACTCCCTTTCATAGTTTGCATCCAAACCTACCCCCCATCCTCTAATGACTTCAATATAGAAAAATAATGCTGCAAAGATTACATAAGTAAGCATATGCATGAACAAACATGACTGTAGGTCTGTCCCATAACCCTGATAAAACGAAGGTCCTGAGGCCCAGTGTCTACATGGCGTTATATGTAAAGAAGCAGTTAAGCAACCATGGATGGTTGAAAAGGAATTCCAATCTTTACTTGGATTTCTTAAATTACACCTGTCTGGAGGAAGACTTTCCAGACACCCTTTCCCTGATCTCCACGGGTCACACACATTCCTCATGGATGCTCTGAACACTCGGTTGCCAACACATCCCTCCCTCAGTCAATCAAAATGGTGCCATTTTTCCACCTCTCAGGTCCTGTCTCTCTTCCCATTCCCCAGATTTTACATCACCAGACATCCAGGAACGACGTTGGTAAAGACAGGACTTTCCTTTGAAGGAGTAGGAGTCAGGGGAGGCAGCAGGGAATGGTGGAGCAGAGAAAAGTAAAAGTGCAGAGAAGGAGGGAACTGTTACATATAATGACATTGTCTTCTTACAATGCATTCATTCGTCACTTCCTTTTTTCCTTAGTAGGAATGGGAAAATTCTGATTTGTTCAAGGAGTCCCGTCTAGATCATTTGACCAATACATTACCATGAAAGCCAAATAGATACAGAAAATGTACCGTGTGCATGAACAGCAGAATAGCAGAATGAATAATCTACCTAGTTTTGACTAGAATGCAAATGGCTGCCATTACGTAGATAGCTGATCTTCATTATTTACAGATTCCATCTTTGCGAATTTGCCTACTTGCTCAAATTTATTTGTAACCCCCAAATCAATACTCACAGAGTTTTCGAGGTCACTTGTGGATGTGCGCAAAGCAGCAAAACATTTGAGTTGCCTGATGTACAGGTTCCCAGCTAAGGTCAAACAAGGCCATGTTCTGCCTTCTTGTCTCAGGTCTCATACAGAGATGACCAGGGGGTGCCGAGTCGGGGCCATGCAGTGCAAGAATTTCTGGGTCTCAGGCCAGTTGGATGGAGTTTCATCCCAACTCTGGCACCTGTTAGTGGGGTGGCCTCAGGCAAGCCATGTAACACTTCTGAGCCTTGTTTTTTCTTTTGTAAAATACAGAAAGTAGAATCTACCAGGGTGAGTTGTTTTTTAGGATTTAAGATGACAATCTATGTGAGATATGTGATTGTGTGTGTGTGTGTGTGTGTGTGTGTGCATGTAGGTGTGTGTACATATTTCCCCTAGGAGCAATGATTCAGTATTCACTAATTCAGTGTTTGTGGTGACTTTATATAAGTACCGTGGATAATGAGAACTCACTGCATATTGGTTTCATGGCCCCAGGACGACTTGGACGACGGAAAGGAATCTATGCCTATTTTTGGGAACTAGCAAAGGGCTGGGTATTCTACTCAGGGCTTCTCTGCCCAGGACTCATAAACTCAGATTTTTGTCTGTTTCTCTATTTAAGCATCACAAAAACTTAGACATGGGAGACCTTAGACTTTAAAAATCATCTGTCTCTTTTCTTTTTTTCTCCCATCATGAACCATTTCTTTCAATGAAATCTGACATGAAACCCTTAATACATAAATCAGATAAAAGTAGAGCTGACTCCTTGCAGGAAGAGTCTAGGGAACCTGGAGTCTTGACAGCCAGGATTTTCCTCATGTCCTTTCTCCCTACCCCACTCCTGAAATGCCCCCAGGGCATGTCCAGAGAACCCAATCAAAGAATGTGAGGACCAATGATTTAGCCCAACATCCTCATGGTTTGTCTGAGTAAATTCAGACTTTGAGAGGAAAATTCCCTAAAAGTATAAATTAACAAAGTCCTCAGTAGTAGGGCCCTCCAAATTCGGTAAGATATCACCATTCCTTTAAAGCTGTCTAGGACCTGAGGCACCAAATAGTCAAGGAAGACTGGCCTCTGATTTTCCATCTTTACCTCCAATACACAGAGCATCTAGAACACAGTAAGGAAGGATTTTTACTAGTTGACAAGGAGGATATCACAAATATTAGCTGATTCCATTCCTAAAATGGGATATTACTCAACCATTTGTATATAAATTCTGGCCATTTTTAATCCAATTCAACAATATCAAGGGGGAAAGACTAGATTTCTAGTTCATGAAGAATACAGATAATTACACAGCCATATTTATAAAAACATCCCATTTTCCTCTTGTTTGGAACATTTTAAGTTTATACTTTTTTTTTTGAGGAAGATTAGCCCTGAGGTAACTACTGCCAATCCTCCTCTTTTTGCTGAGGAAGACTGGCTCTAAGCTAACATCCGTGCCCACCTTCCTCTACTTTATAAGTGGGATGCCTACCACAGCATGGCTTGCCAAGCAGTGCCATGTCTGCACCCAGGATCCAAACTGGCGAACCCCGGGCCGCCAAGAAGAGGAACGTGCGAACTTAACCGCTGCACCACTGGGCCAGCCCCTATACATTTTTTTAAAGTCAGGATTGTTTGATCTATCTATCTACATATCTATCTGTGTATCTACCTACCTACCTATCTAAATTTTTTCACTGAGTTTGTGTTAATGTTTGGAAAGTTAATATCCAGAGAGGTGAGTATCTTGTTCAAGGTCACACAACTCATTTGCCATGGAGCTAGACCCCAAACTGAAGTCTTCTGCCTCTTGGTTCACTGCCTTCTCCACTCTTAACATTATTTACTGGAGTCACATCAGTAAGGGCCTCTGATGTATGAAACAGAACTATATTGCTCAGAAAAAAGAGAAAAACCCTTTGTTGACCCCTATCATCTCTCCAGTTCAATCCAAATCTCGGCCTCTACTACTCCAGGAAAGGTAAGATCCCAAAAGAAAACAGAAGTTTTAAAAGCAAGTTCCTTTTTGGTTTCTGAGCTTTGAAGGGATGAGGTTCTGGAGATTTAAAGGTGATTTAATGGGTTTTCCAGGGTATATCTGATTGTACAGATTTGCACATCACTGAGGACTTTAGAACCAAATGCGTACATTAAATGGACTATATTGTATTTCCCTCCAAAAACAGGTCCACCTAGAAGAGCCTGTTGGGCTCTGGAATCATCTTGAGAGGAGAGGAGAGGTGGCTCCTTTAAAAAGCCAGTTCAGAATATGGTCACCTCTATCCTTAGGGAGGGGCTGTCACCCACCTTCTCTCTATCCCGGGCCATTTGCCTGACAGACTACGGCTGAGCCAAGCCAGTCTCTCTTCCACCAACATACTGGGGCAGCCCAGCTCCCATGAATGTGACCCCAGCTGCTGTGGGGCATTCAGGAAATCCTCAGAGGAGGTGGCCCTGGTCTTCCACCTGCTAACACACCCCTAGCCTCTCCTCTGAGGATGGGGAAAGGACTGGGAATGTCCCTTCTGGAAATCCTGCTCATTTGCTGAGTCTTCCTTCTTCACCTCAGGGAGCTGGTCTCCCACCATTCTCCTTCCCAGGGTTGGCTACACATCCCCATGGCATCCTCAGACCAGTGCTGCCGTTAGGTAGAAAAGTCACTGTAAAGGACAAGCAGATCCTACATTGAGCAGAAACGCAGGTAAAGACAGGAAGTGACTTTCTGGACAATGTACTTCCCCATACCTGGCAGGTGACGTCCAGCCAGACCCTCCGCAGCCTACACAGGTAGAGATGGAGGAGCCAATGAAGTGAGTGCAGGACTTACCTCACCTGCTGAGGAAGCCCTGTGTCCACCCAGTCTCCCCAGGGCCTGGGCTAGGGGCTAGGACCAGGGCTTTTCCTAACTGGCTCTGGGTTCTGATTCCTACGTCTGCTAAAACAGATCAGTTTATGGATCATCTGGCAGATCTCGTGCTGTTCCTGTCATGTACCACGCCACCCCAGCCAGGAAACCCAACCCACTTTTCTTTTATTTATGAACATCGCACCCACACTCACAGACACATACACATGTATAGGCACACACATACACACAGAGCATTTATGTAAGGTGCAGACTAATGTGAAGGTTGCAGAGATGGAGGGAGGTTTAAAAATGAATTTTAAGCATCTCTGTTCATCAAAAATTCAGCCGCCTTTCTCTGTCAGGCCCATCTCCTGCATTCATCCCTGCATTCTCTCCTTTGCCTCCCTCTCTTGAAAGAGCCCTCTAGAAATCTGGTCCTCACCCCACTTCCTCCCATTTTATTAGGAAGGACAATTTAACTCTGCCAAATCCCCACCTCCAGGATGAGTTCCTACTCTTGCAATGTGTCCAGACCTATGAGAAGGCCCCCCGCTTGGGTTGCCATTCATTCTCACTCCACAGCAGAAGGCAACAGGACAGAGATTAACTTCTACAATTGCTTCTACTGCTTTAAGAGCCAAAGGAACTAGGGTCCATTTTAATTTTAAACAGCAATAAGTGTCTCTCCACAAACCGCCAACTTCAGCCTTACCTGACCTCGTAACCCATGACCATCATTGAGAACAACGTGAAGTGTTGTGGCACCAGCCATGATTCTAAGTGCATTCGTTTGTTATCTCATTCAGTCCTCAAGCGCCTTATGAAGCAGGGGCTATCTTTACGTCCTTTTACAGGGAGGGAAACGAGGCTCAGAGAGAATATATAACTGGCCCAAGGTTCTAGAGCTGAGGACTCTCCTAAGAAGTCAGCTTCCTGACTCTTCCATTATGCTCTTTTGCTCATTACAGGTCACTGATTCCATTGACCCCAACATGGCTGTAGAACCTAACTTCCTGGGAAATTGATGACCCAGAATTTCCAGGCAGGTGCAGAGGAGGTAATGGGGCCACATATGCTGTGCATACCTCTGCCCAGTCATTGCTAGAGAGCTCTTTCAACCTCGGAGAATGTGGCATTCCATGCTAACCAATCATTTGAAATTCCTGCAATAAATGAAAAAATAAACACACAGCTGAGGATATAATTCAGCTAACCTCGCTCCCAAATGAGGCTGATTCCAGATAGAAAGCAGATTTTCCTATTTACTGTATGTGACAGCTGTAGGAATTAAATGAATCATCTGTCTATCTCTAGCGCCTTGTTCCTCCTGTGCTGTATGTATCTATCCCTGGGGTTGTCTGCCTTCCCATTCCAGGAAGACAGATCAGTGTAGTTTCAATTATTAATTCCATGTTTGCATCACAGTAACACCAGTTCCAGTTCAGTGACCTGCAGTTCCTATTGATTTAAGTGATGAATTATCTACACTGCAATGTATTATTAACTTTATTTTGTCTCTTATTCCTTCCGCATTCATGCATCAAAATAATAAAGTGCCATTCACAGGCTAAAAGGACCCATTTCCCTTCTCGCATTTCCCATAAGGGCGAAGCCAACGCACACCAGGGAGGTAATTACACAGAGCTGGGGATGGGGAATGGATATTTATTTTGCCTATGAATTATTTATCTTAGCTGTGAATTTGGGGGAGGGTTGGGACAACGTGAGTGGTGGCAGGGATCTGAATGGGGAACAAAGAGGCCCAGGAGGGAAATTAATGAAGACAAGTGAAGATTAGAACCTTAGAGATTCAAAAGAAATAAAATAACCTCAACTCAAAAGGTCAAATTCTGGGAGTCTATCTGCTCATTCTGATACTGACAGGAGGATGGATGTGGGAGCAGTGATGGTGGTACAGTGAAGGGAAGGAGGCAAGGAAAGAGAGCATCACCCGGTTCTCTTGCAATGTTTTTTACACTGTTCTGCTCTGCATGTTGCCATAGCAAGGCCTAGCCAGCAAGGTCAGATCCTAGTGAGACATGGAATTGTGGATGCTGGGTGGAAATTTGTTGGTTTTTGGCTGCCCACTATCATCTACATTTTCTTTGGATAACAGCACATCGTCCTATTACCTGCTGAAGAATTTCCTTTCTCTGCATATAATCTGGTAGGACCTTTTATCAAGATGCCCTACTTTTCTCTGGCCAAATGCATGGCCCAAACTGGGCTAATGAGAGTCTCCCTTCATGCCATTTGAACTATAGGAAAAGGGACCAAAAAGAAAAAAAAAAAAAACCAATGCAGTTGGCATCTATTCATTAGCACTGGTGCCTGGGTACCACTGTTGAGTGGTTGCTGCTCTCAAGACCCTTTGAAGATGGTCAGTGCCTGTCTTTGCCAGTCCTGTTTTCTGATCTTCTCTTTGATTCAAGATGCCCCACCCCATGTGCTTTCCAAAAATCCCTTTTTATTTAACTAGATTTGGTTGTGCTCTGTTGCTTTCAACCAGAGAACTCTGGCTAAGCAGCCAACAGACTTGGCTTTATCTGGAGTGTCTCTGAGTCCTGAGAGATGGAAAAGGTAAAAAGGGAGATGTAAGAGGTCTTGTCTATGCCTCTGGTAGCAACCACACAGAGGCGGAGAGATGGGCAGGAGGGGAAGTGAAGGCATTCCTCTGTTCATTTTCTCCCATTTCTCCTTTGAACTGAACCCAACATCCCAGCCTCCAGGATTCCTGTTGGGGTGACTCCCAAAGTCAGAGAGCCTGGAGAGACACTCACTCAAAGGGAAGAGCTCAGCGCGGGCTGCCTGGGGTCAAGCACCTGCCTATGGGCCAAACCCAGAGAAGAAGGAGAGACACCCAAAGACCTCCCAGCTTGAAAGAGAAAGGAAGGATGCTGGAGGCGTAAAAGTTTCCATGTGCAGACAATCGGAGGATTACCTGGGTCTCATTCCTAACTCTATTAAACTCAGAGACTTTGTGGGAGGAGGCCTGCCTCACCTAAGCTGCTCTCATGTTGTGACTCACAGCTCGAGAGGTGGCCTTGATGAAACAGAGGTCACAACTCTTTTATTGTAGTTCTGAATTGCCACCCTTCATTCATCTGACTCAGACAAAAAAAGCCTTTGGCCTTCTTTTCCTTTCTTTTCTTCTTCTCTGTGCCCCCTCCCCATTTGAGGAGCACAGAGCTGAACCTCTAACAGGTACGGTCAGATTTTACCGGTCAGCCCAGCCCCTTGCAAGAAGTAGAGACTGGCCAGAGATGCTGGAGAATGCGTTCTTTCTCTTTCCTGAACTTCACCAAATAAGGAGAAGAGGATCACAAAACCACTGTGATTAGATTATATGGAGGAGGGTCAAAGATTAAAAATCCGCTGCCTCTCATTATTAGAGGAGGGATGACAGATTCAGACCAGAGCACAAAAGAAAATACATTATTTCAAAACAGGATATGAAATCCAGTCCCAGGCGATTAGTCTCTGTTAAGTAAATTTACTATCTAATCTTTTAACTGTCTCTAGAAATTGCCGGTCCAAGATTCCCTCCCTCCTCGGTTGGAAGCTCAACCCTGGGCGGGTGCTGTCATCTGCCCTGAGCTCCATCAGCACGTTAATGGAACTGGGACTCATCTCATGGGGGTGGGAGTGGGGGCTGGAGCGGAAGAGGCTGGAAGTGAAAGGCACCTCGTAATAAAAACAGGATGTATATACCACAGACCAGCCCAGGTGGAGGAAGGACAGGGGTAGAGGACAGGGGAAATTGTCCTGGCTTTGGTTTCAGAGCCCGGCCCACCACCAGGAGACTATTCTTTAGCATCCCTTTGGGCTCATCCCTGGGAAACATAGACTCTCCTCTTACTCCTCAGCCCAAAGGGGCCCACATGCCCAGGAATCCCATGCTCCCAGATTGTTCTCAAACCAGACCAATCTTCAAAGCTTTGACTTCAAATGAATGCTGCTTTGTGGGCCAAGTACCGCAGGCCTGTGTTGGGGCCCCGAGGAGGACAAGATGTGCACTTGGAGGCCAGACAGGCTCGCAGCACCATCCAAGCAATGAGAAAACAAAGAGAAAACACGACACAAGTGAAAAACAGGGTCTGTTTCTCAAAATCTTTCTTGGCTTGGGTGTCGCTGTCAACATGGAGGATAAGAATCAGAGAGGTAGAGAATATCAAACCCAAAGCAACACCTTCCCTTCTCTATTTACCAAAAGAGCTCTTTTTTTTTCCTTTGCTTCACTATTTTCACATCGTCTGTTTAGTCTAAAAGGCTGAACTATTGCACAAAGAAAGTTCTCTCCAAGAATGAGTTTTCCAGAGAAAGCTCTTCAGACAAGGATAGTGTGTGTACGCTCTCCATGGCCTGGAGAATGAGGCATGTGTTTAACAGGAGGGGGCTGGAGCAGAGCTGGACTCCCCGCAGGATTCCCGAGGTGCTCTGTTTGTGTGATTTATCCCTTCTGGAAAATCCAAACACACAAATGTGCCTTCTGCAAAAGCAAGGGCAGACGCAGGGACGCAGGCTCCCAAACACAGCTAACCGCATACCACTCGCCTTCCCTGGGGCATTCTCAGTTGTAACCTTTGCAGGTTTCAACCAAAACAGATCAAGGGAGGTGTGCATAGTTTTGCTGGGGATCAGGGGGTGTCATTCCTCTCTCTCCTCAGCTCTGAGTGTGCTTCACAAAGAACCCTGGGAGAGCGGGAACTGGGCAAAAAGGGACTTCCCTCAGCTCCCGGGATTTCAGAACCTGACATCATCATCTTGCTCATCAAGAAAGCAAAAACACACAACTCTGAGTCCCCACGCCTCTAGAGAATGGCACACAACCCTCAGAAGACTCCAACCCCAACACTTTTCACCTACTAACCATTCATTCACAGGAGATTTTATTCCGTGAATAGAGATTATAGAGCTAAGACCAGTTCTGCATGCCTTTGAAATTCCAGTCCCCACACCCACCCTTTCTCCTCTGCCTAAAATGTACTGTGGAGTGATGCCCAGGTCTGAGACTTATATAAAAGTTGATGGAGATGGCAGACAGTTAAAAATGCGTCCTTGCTCATACATCATTTGACCAAGGGGAAGGCCGCTTCCTAGGCCAGGAACTGTGCTCAGGGCTTGAAATGCAAGATTTTATTTGCGCTTCAAAACAGTCCTGTGAAGTCAATGCTTTTATTTTCATCCTTATGTTATATCGGGGCAATTGAAGTCCAGAGAATGTCAGTCTTTAACAAAGGTCACCCAGCTCAGCAAGTGGCAGAGCGAAGATTAGGACTGAGGCCTGTCTTTCTCTACAGTTCAAGGTCTTGTGGGCCTAAAATTTTCCACACCCTTTGATCCAGTGTTTCTAAGGCTATGGACTTCACTTAAGAAAATAATCATGAAGGCAAAGACATATTTATGAGGCTGTTCAATAACACTATTGATAAAAGCAGTAATTTGAGAGAAAAATACAGTATTGGTTAAATAAAGTATTTTATCCATACAGTAGAATACTATATAGTCATTAAATCACTAGGATAGAAGACTAATGATATGAGAATGTTTACAAGGTAATATTAAGTGAAAAACATGAATGTGTAAGCAAATGTCCATCAATAAAGTAATGGATACATCCATTTTGTTATAGCTATACAATAGAATACTATGATGCTATGGAAAAGAATGGTTGTGTTCTATACAAGTACTGACTTAAAAGGATCTCTTCTTTTTGCTAATTTTCATTTTTCCCCAAAACACATTATTTTTTTTGAATAAGAAAAAAAGCATTAAAAACAATTTTCAACAATCATGTGGAAGGCACTACTTTTAGAAACTGTCTCAATATATGATTTTGTCATTATGTGTGTGATGATGATATTATATATAAGCAAGGTTGCCTTTGTTTATCAAAATACATGTAGTTTGAATCACACGATGGTTTATTCATCAACGTGTCCTTGGCACATTGTGGGGGACATGCTTACAGGGATTTGACTAGGCAACAGGTCAGATTTTGGTAAATGGGGAGATCTGAGGGAGGTGGCGATGGGATCCAAACAGACAGGGTGGAGAAGACAAAGGACTGTGATGAGGCTTGGGGAAATTGGGGAAGGAGGTGGGAGGAGTACAATGCATATGGCGAGCGTTCCATACATAGACCCTCCCTCACGCCCATCAAAATGAAATAAATAAAGCCTCAGGTGGCAGGGCCACCAGAGCCAAGAGCAGGCCTAATCAGCTGGCACTGCTCCCAGCCAACACTCCCTGACTTTAATTATTGCAGGTCGAGCTGAATGGGTTACCCAGTCTCCAGGCACTGCTGCCCTCCCCCTCCCACCCTCTACTATAATAACCATAAGTCAATTTCTTCTCTGATCAATAACTCCATGCCTGAATTCTAAAGATACATCATCTGTTCTCATATTCCTCTGATAAATGGCTTGAATCAATGTCAGGCACATTATTCCTAGAGCCCTGGATTATTTTATCCAAGGCATATGGTTCCCGAAGAAGCTTCTAGGACCCTGGATATTTAAGGACACTAAAGGTTGGAACCAAGACTGGAGTCCCACTAACTCTCAGGTGATGACCACCAATCCATGAACTGTTGATTAGCGGTCTCTGAAGAATCAATACAGAAGCTGAGAGTACGTTATCTAGAAACTTTTATAACAATTTGACATTGCCACATCCTAGTATATATTAGTCACCTATATATACCAATGTCCACCAATGTCCAGTGTTGTAATTATTTTCCTTTCTTCTTATTATGTGTATTTTGATTATATATTTTTTGAAATGTCATTCTATGCCTGTTTAATAATTAAATTTTTGAGCTCTATGTTGGTTTTTTTTTCATTTTTCTAGTAAATCATTTTTATTATGTTTTACAAATGTATTCGTCTACAGATTGGAGAATTTTTTTTAAAAAAAAGGAAAAAAAGTCCACCTCCACAAATAGTTTGAGAAGCACGAAGTAGGTTTGGGCTCAGTCCTCTCAGCTTTTTGTATTAATGGAGATGATTAAGAGTTGAAGGCAGCTGGCCTTTGAGGTGCAGCCTTGGCTTTGAGTAGAACTCCAGCTGGGTGGCACGTAGAAGGATCATCAGAGCCTTCTAAGAATCTCTATGGACTAAGCTGATGGCAAGGCCAAGGAACTGAAAGAATTTTGGAGCATAATCTCCTTATTTTGTGTCAAGGGACTCCTGATTATTAATATCCTTATTTCAAATACAGTCAATATCCCCACTGCTCCCTGCCTTCTCGTAATTTCACTCAAATGTTGTGGTCTGCATAATTGTATCCAGCAACATTAAACTTTTATTTAAAACAACCTCTGCTACAAGAAAATTTATATAACAATAGTAGGAGGATAAGATATTACTGCCCCTAGCTTTAACTTACCTGCTTAGTTTCTTTGGAGAAAGATAATTGTGCATTTTAAGCCATGCTATTTAAGCCATGGAATAATCAAGCCTGGAAGGTGAGAGGGGTCATACTGCTGTTCTGGAGACCTGGGTGAATTGATGCCCCCGGCTCACCCACATTTCCATTCGTGTTCAAGATGGATTCGAACATCAAAAGGCTAAGTCAGATTTCCTGCCGTCTGCTGGCTCCAGAAAACGTAGTGATCAGAACATTACTCTGTACAATAAAATGCTCCTAGCTTTGTTGAGAACTCACAAGCCTCATCCACCAGGTAAACTCCCCAAGGTTACGTAAAGCCAGGGATTTCCGCGTCTGGTGCCAATTTATCTTGTCATATAAATCAATTGTAGGTTAGTGCTAAGCTTTTCTCCGCCTAAGCCCTGCAACCCCTCCCCTGGGATGGGAGCAAATATCTTCTTCAACAGAAATATTGCAAATCCTAAGTGCGGCTTGGATGTTGCCTCATTTCTCCGAGGCAAAGATTCTTTTCAGGAGGTGGCACAGGGGGTGGAGAGGGCAGAGGCCTGCGGTCCGTTCCCAGCTCCACTACCTTTGAGCTTGGGCCCCAGAGGAAATCACATAACCCCTCTGTGCCTCAGTTTTCTCCTCTGCAAAATGGGAGAACCTGACTCCTAGAGTTATGGTAAAAATTAAATTACAAACACTTAGAACAGTGCTTGGCACATAGTAAATATTAGCTGCAATAATTAGTTACGTATTTAAGAGGGTATGAGCTATTTCCAAAAGGTTTTTTAAGGTGTGTGATATGGGCAGAGAAATCATAGAAAAGTTTTCCCTTCTCAAAAGAACCAACCCCCCCCATCTGAGTCTTGGACAGAAACTACATGAGGATATCCTTACCATATTAAAAGGAGGCCAAGGAAGAAAGGAAAAGAAAAGAAAGAGAAAGAGAGAATTTGATAGAAAAAATGATGGATAAACGGAGGGTAAACACTGTAAAATGCACTTGTGACAAACCAGGATATCACTTAACTTTGAAACCGACTACCCTAAAATTAAAAAAAAATAATAAAAGAACCTGAAAGAATCCCAGGGGAGGAGGGAAACAGACAAATGCCCAGTGAATTTAAAATGCCAGCAAACATGAGTAGGGGCAGGAACTCAGTGTGGGGACTGGCTGGGGTGTCAGTGCCTGATGCCGAGCTCCTCAAATTGCATCGCCCTCTTTAACAAGGGAGCTGGTTATTCAATCTGAATTTCCTAAATGAGAACCAGCTACCCCTCGGAATTGCCCAAATTCAGTTAAGTCACCTGGCCTGCTTCCTGTAATACTCTCTCAGCTGGCTCGGTCTTTAACCATTAAGGCCTCTGATCATCATGCAGTTAGGGCAGCCACGCTGTGTATTCAGGGCCAACAACAGAAGAAAGCTTTTCCAGTCCCCGTGAAATATCAAGGTGAGTCTGCACAGGGCCTAATGACCTCGTGTCAGGAAAATGTAAGGGTAACTCTGTAAACCACTTGCCTTCTCTACTTTTCCAAGGGGAGAAGCCTCATTTACAACATTTTCTACTCCTTAATGGACTACTTCTAGAATTCAGAGGAAAATAATTGGAACAGGAGGCTGATTTTCAGTTAAGTGTTGATAACATGTGAGTCACAGGGGAAATTTATACATAACAGAACAACATCTCAACTCTCAGTGGACCTAGCAATGCAGGGTGCTTGTTAAACAGGCAGATTGCTATTCTCCGCAGCCCCCATTCTGCATCTCTAGGTCTGCGATGGGACCAGTTCTGCACCCAGATGATTCTAACAATAAACTTAAAGATATAATGACCCAGAAACATCACACACAGGAGAGAAATGCTAAGAGGAAAGCAACAAGAAACCATAAAAGGGTCATCTAAAGTTTTCAGGTTATTTCATAGAATTACAGTGACTTGACCCTCAAGTGCCTTCTCCGCTAGACGAGAATCGCTTAAGGCCAGGGATTTCAGTGTTGTACCTGCAGCCACCTGGGCTCTGCACTCTGCAGTAGGAGTTCAATTCCTGGGCGAGGAACTAAACTGCAGCCTAAGTTCAACTGAACTCTTCCAACAACCAGCTCAGGAGTCAGGACCCAATTCCCTCTAGGGCTGCCATCTGAGCTGAGCCAGGAATATGCCCTCCTGGGCCCCAAGATTATTCTGCTCATTTTCCTGGATTTTCCAAGGTATTAGGAAGTAGAACGAGATTAGGCTTCAGCAATCTCTGCTTTGCTGTCATGATCAGCAAGTCATCAGAACATGCAGCTTTTGTTCCACAGCGGGAGTCTATATCCCAGACTGAAGGGCAAGGCGATGCCGGAGGGCAATGTTGACTGACGGTTTATCTCCCCGGCATTCCCTTCCCCATTTGTTATTGCAATAGCCTTCGCTTTGGTTTGCAGAGCTAGTCCTCCCACATTTTCTGTGCATGGGTGGGCGGAACATGTGGCCCTGGGCTGAGCCAATCAGAGCTTCTCATTTCTCTGTCCCATGATCCAGCTGGAACCATGGGAGGCGGTGTGTTTGCAGGAATGCTGGAACAAAGAAAAAGGCAGGTATTATTCTCCACTCAACTTGAACCTGGAGGATGTGAGGTCTGGAGCTGTGGTCGCCATTTTGCCCCAGTGAGGGGAGCATCTACCTGCAAACAGAGGCAATGCAGAGAAAACTAGGGGAGAGGGAGAAACTGGGTGTGGTGGCTGTATTTGAACTTCTGATTAAATCATCTTGTGGGGTGCCCTACTCTGGGGCTTTCCAGATCCATGAGGCAATCGTCTTTTTTTAAAAAAGTAAACTTGGGTTTCTAAAACTTTGTAACTGAAAGACGCCTAAGCAATATAGTAAGGCTTTTTAAATGAGCTGTCCAGCCTCACAAAGAAAACACTACTTTCACATTCTTTGTACAAGATGCTGACACCGAGTCTTCCCCATGAGGCACATACATTCTATTTTGGAAACCAGAAGACATCCTACAGCTCGTACTTTTTTCACAGTTCTTTCAGATCTCTTCTTACGTTTGAGTCTCACAATTCTCCTCCTAAGCTGCTAGCTGCTAAGTAGGTAAATTGCATGATGTGGGGCAAAGATGCTGATCCCCATATCATAGGCGAGAAAACTGAGACCAAGAGAGGTGAATTCACTTGCCTGAGGTCGACCGATCAGTGAAGGAGTCACCCCATTGCACCTGCCAGCGGATGGATAGGGAAAGTCAACACTTGGACTGTGGGGTCCTTCTCTTGTGGGCTACACGGTCCTCCTCTCCCTTCGGCAGCTCTTGGCCCACATTGGTAGCTGGAGGGAGAGGGCTTTCAACATAACCATCAGCCAGAACGTTGGCACTCAGGCCCCTGTATCAATTCCCAGTGTCCTGGCCCATCTCTCCCCTGCACAAACCCTCCTTTATCACTTGCATGACTTCACCTCTCCCAGACACGCTGTGGGCATTGCCCTCTGTGTCTGTGCCAGTTTTGTTTTGCCCCACCAGTAACCATGTTGAGGTTTTAGCACAGGCTTTGAGTCAGAAGGACCTGGGTTCAAATTGTGACTCTCTCTCCCACTTATCATTGCTATGACAATGGGTAAGTGACAACCTAAGGGTCAGTTTGCCCAGCTATAAAATGGGGGGCATAATAACACAGATCTCAAGGGCTTTTGAAAATTAATGAGCTATGTATTGAACCCTCAGCATGGGTCTAACTAATAATAATAAACACTGTGAATAGAGGCAAATATTTATTGAGCACGGGCTCTGTCTGCACCTCATTTAATGGTCACTAAGAAGTGGCTTGCACTGTTTACCTGATTCCTACCTGTCTTGCAACGGCTACTTCAAGTCCTGCCTTCCCCCTTCATCTTTAATCCCGACAACTATAGTTCTCTCCCACTGTACTCTGGATTCCACTGCATCTGACATCAGAGCCACTCCATGACATGCACTGGGTTTCTCCCATATATTCAGGATGACCTGTTTCTCCTGCTCTGACTGTCTATGCTGTCCTGTGTTTCTGCCATGCTAATCTTACCTCCAGTACAGCCAAGGGGTCAAGGCCATGAGCTTTAGGGCCAAGCGATCCTGGTTTCAAATTCCAGCTCTTTGTTTTGTCACCTTAAAAGTGACAACCTCTCAGTCTCAGTTTCCTCATCTGTAAAATGGGGATGATAATACCCCCCTCTCAGGGTTGCTGGGAACACTCCAGGAGACACTGGATATAAAGTGCTAAGCATATTTGTTTCTCATGTGTACACATCAAGTTCTACCCTTGTTAACCTAATTATAGTCTTAGTTGCACGGCACTAAGCTTGTTGACTCATACCATGTAGGAGGTGAATCGATTTTAATCCTGGGGCATTTCCTTCTCTGGTTACCTGCACACTCCCACATTCCCCCTTATTGGCCACACGGTGGCAGCCTATCCATTAGAGACGCAGCTTCTATTCCCAGAACAGGGAGAGGATGAAATGATCTCTTATGGACTACAGACATGACTTTTCTTTTCCCTTTTGGTGGTGGAGGGAGGCGGGGGTGGACTGAAAATCCTCATAAGCTCCTGCTTCATTTTCGGTGAGTTTAATTTGGTACACAGAAGCCCACAGAGGCACAGCTGAAGCAGATTAAACGAGTCCACCACACTCTAAGGTGGTATCTTTTGAGGAATGCGGTTGGCACCGATCCCCCTCATTCCATCAGCCAGGCTCCGTCAGAAAGCCCACTGGGTTTAGCAATCCCCCCTAGGCTTGGCTTCCCCTATCCGACATCAATTTTATGGCGTCAGGGAGGCAGGGCCAGGGCACCGTAAGGGCAGCTAGGACGACCGTTTTGTCCAGGACTTTCCTGATTTTAACAGTGAAAGTCCTGTGTCCTGGGAAGTCCTCTGTCAGGCAAACTGGGACGGCTGGTCACTCTAGGACATCTCTCGCCACATTGTTCCTTTAACTCAGTGACTTGGTTTTCCTTTCTTTCTCAATGACATGGGCACGTAATTTGCCAAAGCCCTAGAATTCTATAATTTTATATTTGGAAGAGAACGCAGACAACATTCAGTCTCCTCAGAATGAGCAGGATGGAATGGGCTTGCCCAGGTCATATGATGGGTTGGCAAGGAAAGATCCAGGACCTTGAGTCTCATCCGCAGCCCTTTCCATGGGCTGCCCGTCCACTTGGAGCCACAGGATACAGAAGGAGGGGTGGCTGGCTTCCTGGTCATTCTCTCAGAATAGTTTCTGGAAAATAACAACCCAGTACAGGACGCACCCAGGGAGCCTGGAAGATCTAATTTAAAGAAAACTTCACATCAGACGCTTAGGGATGCAATTACTGTGCTCCTCAATTTGAGCACATTTTATACGAGGGTAAGGGGTGCGATTTAAATTTAACCTGGGTGGCAGACCTTCACAGAGCTCACTTCAGTGGGCTGGAGAAAGTTGGAGGAGGATGAACTAGGAGACTCTCCCTCCCCCACCCCCCACCGGGCCAGCAGGGCAAGAATTGAGCGAGGAAAGCCTTCCTGGATTTTGCCTGCAGAAAAAAGAATGCACCAGCTTTCTCCAGGAATCTTTTGGCACGCCCCAGCTCAGCCGTGCCAGCCGTTTGCCCTCCTTGCTCACTTCAGAAAGCAAAATTTTCTGGCTTTATTTTCATTAACAAATCCCACTGAAGTCAACCTTCGCTCTCAATGTTATCGGACATTTGCATCTCCACCACGTCAGCCCCGGTATCAAATTGATTTGCCTCAGAGACACACCACTGGATTCAAGTTTTTTATGAGAAAGCTACACCGAATTCAGGAGAGCTTTGCAGAACAGGATAAAAAGAATGCTCCGTTTACAAAGCCATGAAAACCAGGCAAATCCACTAGTGCGTGTATAGGGTAAGCATACATCTTTAAGAAGTGATCTTTTTCAGTTAAAAATTCTCACAAAACAAAATTCTTATTAGTAACAACAACTCTCAGAAACTGGTTTTCCAAAACAAACTTTGCAAGGAATGGAAGCATCTACACGAGGAAGGTACAAACCCAAGTCATTCTTCTACAAAACAGAAGATGAATCGCTAAATCAGGGTGAGCTCCTTGAAAGGAATCTGCTAAGAGCACAGTAGAGGGACTTCTAGCAAATCTCCTGTAGGATTTGCACACTTGTCTCCCTCCCCAGGGTCAGTAGGGAGAGCCCAACCAGGGAAAGGCTGTGCAGACAAGTCACACCTAACCTTTCTCATCTAGCACAACATAATTCCAAAAGTTCTCCGTGGAAGCTGGCTGGACCCTAAAAGAGCTTGGCAAATCTGAGTTGTAACCAATACCCACAAGAATGGAAAAGGCAGATACAAACAAATGCAAAGCAGTGTGGGCAGAAGACCTTGAAAGGGAAGTGGTGGTCACTGGCCCATAGCTATACTAAAATGGCAGGGCCAGAGAGAACGAGCTAAGAAACAGAGAATCAACTGAGAGATCTGGACTCTAATCCCAGAGATGCCAGAAACCAGTGGCGGGACCCTGAACAAGTTATCCACCTGTCTGAGGTTTGATTTCCTTTTCCTGTAAAGTGATGGGGTCAGGTTGACGGTTCCCTGAGGTCCCTTTGATCCCTAACAGTTCTGTGATAAATATGTAGCTGGCACATAATAGTTAAGTGGTTGAATGGAGGAGACAAAACAGTCCAGGCCCATTCCAGAAAAATTCCACGGCCGCCTCTTCTGCTATTTTTTGGGTTCAGAACAGTGTCTTGAGTTCCTGTCTCAGACCAAGCCAGCAGATCCTAAGCTCCTTTCCCCTAAAGATGTGGAGGAGATGGGCTCCACAGTGAACTGACGCCAGTCCAGCTGAGTAGAGATGTGGTTCTGCGTGGGGCTATCAGGATGTCCGTCTTCTGCCCGTGGTAGCTGTGGCCTTGTGGGCATCTCAGTCAAGAGCATCGTCCCTCCCCACAATGTCCTCTCTCGCCCCACCACCCACCAGTCAATAGAGGAGAGAGCAAATGGGGGCTGGGGACGATGGGACAGGGCAAGAAACTCCAGCCCCTGCTCTAAAACATTCAGGGAAAGCCTTGAGGTTTTCATGCTAGATGCTTTTTTGTTTTGTTTTAAATGATTCAGATCCTGTGAAATCCTGTCACTCCTACTTCACTTTCACAGCACCATACCTTCCACCATCACCTCACAGCCTTAAGAGCATTATCTTTATTAAATGTGATGAGAATCAACAAATTTAAAACACTTGTCCCTGTCCTAGCCAGGAGCCTGAACGACATGGCTGCATAAGGACAGTCAAGGGGACCTGGGGACAGGGCCTGCAGGGGGAGCCCTGACCCTCTCAGGTGGATCAGGACTTATGCCCACCGGTTCAGCCTGGGGAACACACTCTGAGGCTTTAGGAAAACAACAAAAAAACATTTAGGTTCTCCTTGGAGGATATCATATGTGAGAGCTAGCATTAATAACGATATCTCTCATTTATTGACTGTTTGCTAGTAAGTGCCAAGCCCTGTGCAAATTTGCATTATCTCCTTTCATTTGTCACTGCTGCCTTTTGAGATGGGCATTATCATCTTTATTCTGTAAATGGGGAAAGCGAAGCTCAGAGAAGTCAAAGAATTTATCCAAAATCACACAGCGAGAAATTGGCACAGCTGAGACTGGAACCCAGCTCTTTTTCATTGCAAACCACATGTGCTCTCATTAAACACTGTATTAGAGTGCTTGCTTCCCAGCAAGAATATCTAACTAAACTAACTAACAACAGCTGATATTTATGGGAGTGGTTACTATGTATCCAGGACTGAGCCGAGTCTTCTTTCATTCTGCCAAGCCTTAGAAAGCAGGTCTACTCGTATCTGTATCTTAGAGCTGAAGAAACTGAGGCTCAGAGGGCTCCAGAGGAGGAAGTGGTAGGGTTAGGATCCAAATTACTCCACGGCTCTTGCTCTCGCTCACCAGCACCTGCACGGCCTGCCCTGCCACCTGCCCTGCCGTGAAGGGAGCAGAGGGCCAGATGCCCCAGGCTCCGGGGGGACACGGCAGCCCCAGGTGCTCTGCCAGACGGAGCCCTCTAGGAGCAGAGGCTGGGTCACAGGCATCATAAACCGTGGCTGTCCACCTTAGCTTTTTTCCCCAGCAGCAAACCAAGACTGGGGAAATGCTGGTGTGGGACAATACAGCGTCATGGGGATCTGTCGGGGGAACCAGATCAAGGCTCGCCCTTCTCTGCCGGTTTTGTCTGGGTCCCTCTGAAGATCCTCTTTAGTCTTTCCAGCAGGCAAATTGATTTGAAGGACTGGCCCTGGAAACCTGAGAGGAGAAAGCCTCCTTCTCAGAGTGGCCGCCCCTGCTTGTCCTTCGCCCTACAACACCAGTCCAGACTCCCGGGCTTTACCCCCACGTGTTCCTCTTGAACTGCCTTTGCAATTCCCATCTGCCTCTGATCCGGGAGCCTGGGGCTGGGGGTGGGGCGGGGACAAGGCTGCTGTGCAGGCCCTTTCAGGGCCCAAGAGGCCCCCTGGCTGGCAGGCACTCGTTTTTTATTTAAAAGCAAAGCAAACAGCAATATAAAAGGGTCCATATAAGAACTCAGTGTGCAAGTAGGACCCGCCTCGGGCAAATTTCTGTAATTTTCCTGAAAACGTGCCTTTTACCCTTTGGCCCAAAGCCATTGCGTTTGTCTCTGGACTTGCCCCTCCCCCGCTCCCTCTCCTGGGCCACCATTCAGTGGTTCAAGAGTTGCCCCTTGCAGAAAAGAGAATGACCCCCTACGTTTTATTCAGACACTTTATAAGGGCTGGCGGAGACTTTTCCAGTTTGCTCCCTCTGCAGCCAGTGTCCACGGAAGTTACTGACATACAGTGCAAGGCGACCTTATGAATTTAGAACAGGGGGCTTAACAACGGATGCAAGGACCCTCAATTATGTCCCAAAGGGACAAATGGATGATGATAACTCGGAATCCTGTAGAATTCTGCTGAGGTTTACTTTCACTTTATGCAAGGGCTAATTAAGCTGGATTTGTAAACGGGCTTTTATTTATTTTTTCCTGTGGATATAATTATAGCTTGAATCCTGTGGAGAGAACCTCTAAATCAGTCCATGGTCTTCAAAATCTTTTTAAAAGCAGTATGCAGAACCACAACATAAAGGACAGATGAAAGCAGAAGTTCCGGAATGGAGGTGGGAGACTTGAAGCCTTGCCCACTGGGCTTCCCATTTCCCTGCCCTTTTCCTCCTGACCCCTGACCCCTGCTTCAGTCCCTGATGTAGGCCCTGGAACCTCAGGGTTCCGAGGGAGGCAGTTTGAGAAACTCTGCTCTCTCTGCAGGAATACTCCTTGCAACGAACGTATTTTCTGGTCGCTCCCTCCCAGGATTACTGAGCACAGAAGGGGAACCGCGGTTCCCTATCCCAGTGTCATTAGCATTTCCGTTTTGTGGGGGTTGATACAGAGCCCCCTTATACTAGAAAATGCCAGTGGGCAGGAGCAAAGGCTCTTTACATGCAGAACAAGGACCAGCAGACTGAGCGTGAGCTTCAAAGAGTTCTCTTAACTGGAACGGGGGACAAGGTGCAGGATTCACCCCTGAGCCGTTCAGGGAGGGTCAGCTCCTGGGGCTTCAGGAGGTGAGTGTTTGGGGGCCGGGAAACCCACACAGCTCTGTCAGGCTCCAAATGAAAACAGCCCTTATGTGCTCACGCCAAGCCTCAGGTCTGACATTTAGAGATTTATCTTCCTTCTTAAGCTGAAAATACACATTTCCTCTCCATCTCCTAAAGGACCAAGAAAACCTGAGATGTCAGCCAAGTGCGGAATGGCCAGGTCCTTGGGGAGCTGCTGACGGGGTGATATGATAGAGCAGGACTCAGGGGCTCTGCTCTGCACCAGGCTCCCGGGGAAGAGCTCCAATCGGTTGGTCTGCACTTACACAGGCCTCTTGCTTTTCCAGAGACTTCTCTCATAATCCTTCTGAAGCAGGTAGGACAGATGGTAACCCACTATACAGATGTGGAGAATGAGGCAGCATGGGGTAAAAGGTCAGACAACAAAATCCCCCAGGTGGGCACTCTCCCTCCAGCAGCATCACGTGCCCTCCTGTCTCACTCTGAAGGTGCTTTAGTTGTAGAAGGATTTTCCATTTGAAGTGACTATATGCTTTTCTACCTTCTCACCTAGATTGATAGAAAAGGGTTTCTGTTTTCTCATATACTTCCTTAAGTAACCAGGAAACAAATCCTGACTAAATGATGAAAAGCAGAAAACAAAAACAAAAATAAGTGATGACTGACTTGGAAAGCAATCACCCTGCTCCTGGGCGGTGCCCAGCTTCTTTGCTGCATCAACTGTAGAGCCGCATAAGAAAAGTCTTCAAATCATCCTACCTTTACCCATTCTGGCAAAGCCCATGGACTCGTCTTGATGTAATATTATATTATAAATAAAACAAAAGCAAAACACAAACTTTACAGAACGTAAGTTTCCAGCAGCAGCTGACCGAGGGCTTCTACAATCGCTATGATTGTAGGGCACCTGGGGTCTCAGTGGGGGATGCCGACGAGAAATCAGAGGCTGGGGTTCTCCTTCTGACTTTGCCCCTAACAGGCTAGCCATGTGGCGCTGGGAGGAGATGAAGGAGAAGAAAAGGATTATTCAAGGCTGTCTGCTGACAGACACCCTTGTCCCAGAAGCACTGCAACGGGAAGGCTTGGTGGGCTCCTCGGAAGGCTCCAGAACGCCATGGACTGTAAGACCCATGACCCTGAAGAAGAAAAGGGGAAATGGGAGCCTTGGTGCTGGGAGGGGTGTGATGCTCAGCTGGTTAAGACGCTTTCTCAGGGCTTTCTGGGACACACAGAGAATCAAACACATCTTCCGGATTCCTACAGAAAAAGAGCCCTCACTTTTATATGGTCCCCGACCTTTATTTTCCACACTTTCCCACCTGGAACTTGCTTGTACTCCAATGAGTGAAAGGCACCACCCCAGGATTCAGTTATCTCTCCATCTCAGTCTCCTCCCACTCCCAACCAAATGACTGACTGACACGCTCACACAAATCCCACCTCGCCTCCAAGATTAACAGCCCCTCCATCCCCTGGTCAAAATGGTGACAACCAGAATAATAATATTTAGTGCTGTTAAGCTCCACCATGTGTCAGGCTTTCTACTTTGCACATATTCTCTTATTTAGTGCTTATAACAAGCCTATGAAGTTGGGAGCTACTATTATCCCCATTTTTACACAAGGGAACCAAAGCACAGAGGAATTGCTGTCCTAAGATTACACGGTTGGTAGGGGATAGAGGCAAGATTCAAACCAGTCTTACTTAAGAGCCCCATCTTTTACGCACGTCCCTCAAATGCCGCATGCACGTGACACCTAAGGATTTCACAGTGCAACCAAGCAAACCGACACAGTGTGAGACCACGCTGAGCTTTCCTGCACATGCAGCAGAAAAATGTTCACGAAGGAGCTTTGAGGGCTTGGCTACAAACAGGGGCAGTGTGGACAGGACAGGAAAAAATTAGCCACGTGGATCATCCAACAGGGTGGACACTCCAAAGTTCACTTATTCTGCTATCAAATTAATTACATGATTTTAAAATATACTTCCCCTGTTCCTAATTGTGATACCTTAGTCACGGTATGCACAAGCTAATACTAAACTTAGTTCGTCTTCCCTGAGTGCTCAATGATTAAGTGATGAAAGAAAATGATTTAAATCGTGTTAGGGGGTAAGGAGGAAAAAAAAAGCTTGGCTAATCTACTGTCAGAAAATTGAGAATCTGCACTGTCAAGCAGGCTTTTCCCCTGAGATGACCCATTTGACGCATGTGCAAAATAAATGATTCTCATTAGTCTGATAGAAACGGTTCCACTGGATTGAGACCTTGTGGTCTTCAATAGCGGCTTCCCTTGCTCCCCCCACCTCCTGCCCCCTTTTGTGGCATAACTGCTTACCTGGCAACCAGCATCAATCTGGCAGCAGCCACTCTGCACACAGCCTAGCTCCCAGACAGGAAGGCCCAAATGCACTGGACATCTGGGCCTCCCTTCTGCTATACAGCTTGAGAACTATGGTTGATTTCCCAGAGAAAGATGGCCATTGAAGCCAATGTCTCTAGCACTGGATATCCTTTCTGGCTCCTCCTGACCAAGCACAAGTACCCCACCACCCTCCCACCTCCAGAAGTTCCACTGGTGACTGCCAAGATCATTGCAGCACAGCACCAGGCACAGAGCAGGAAAGCCACAAAGCTTGCAGGAGCTCGGTATGGCTGGGGGCAGCTGGGCAGGGGAAGGACTGCATAGACTTCTGTTCTGGGGACGCTCTTCCCTTCAAGGGAGGCCTTAGCTCTTTCAGACAGAGGAACGAACACAGAGGCAGTAAGTAGGCCTGAGAGCAGAGCCCTTCCAGAGCCCAGCCTGCTGTCCTTCTCCCCAGACACACGTGACTTACCTGGGCTGAAGTCAACATGGGAACCTTTGAGCTAGAAATATCCTTTCCAATTTCACAGCAGAGTGACATAAATGGTTGCATTTTAAGTGGATGGGGGATGGGAAGTGGGAGGACTGGAGCTTGAGTTTCTTTTTTAATGATCACTAATAAAATATTCTTTAGTAGGTACTTATACCCCACCCCCAAACTTATGCAAGAGAAATAATCTATGGCTTCCAAAGACCCCAGGCTTGCTTAGATATATTTAGGGGCTTCAGCTACAATGTCAAACTCATTCATGACGCCACTGTTTGACTTCTTAAAAATGGTGAATTCAGAAGCCCATAGGAACTCTGCTCTGACCTTCAACAACTCTTAGCCTGCAGGAATTTCCCTGATGAAAGTTACAGCGGCAGACTTTTAAATGGCCCTTCATCTGTGGTCATGTCACTCTGGGCTGGTCAGTGATTTGGCGTCAGGCCAGTCTATCCAATCCCTAGGTAGGGTCATAGGAAGAAGTGCTCCTGACAGTGAGGTGCCCCGGCCACCAATGTTTTTACGGCCTCCCCTAGGATATAGAAGCAAATGAGACCCAGGCCTGCCTCACGAAGTGGGGGAGGAGCTGATGGATAGTAGAATGTGGCTCATGGTCTGGCTGAGTTTAGGAGCCTTTCCATTACTGTAGGACCATCAGGTGACCGCTGCAGGTTTGCTGTGTGAGCAGGTCATCCTTACAGCTGTGAGGCAAGGTTAGAGCCCCCTCGGGAATCACGGTGGGAGGGAGGGACTAACTGCCTCATTGACAGAGATTCCCCAATCTCCTTATGTTCACCACTTCTATCCCAGTTGAACTCAACTTTCTGCCCTGTACTCTAGGGGGTCTGACACTTGTCAGCTCCTTCCCTAAGAGTGACATCATCACTTTCCAGGACACAGGGCCTGGAAGCTGGTCCCCTGAGAGTTCACACTGTGATCTGGGGAAGGCTGTGCCTGGTGCCTCCGGTGTGCTGGTCCCAGAAGGGGAACCCTTCTGCTGAGAACCGCAGCTCTAATCTAAGGTCAGTCACATCATTTGAGGATCAAATCGGAGCTCTCCTGATTTTCCTACCCCTTCTTCCATGGCAGAAGGATAGAATGCAATTATTTTTCTGCACCTCCAGGAAAGAGTTGAGTATTTTCAGCTCTGGGTCTAATGGACATCAAGTTCTATGAGGGAAGAATGGAATTTGAAGGGAGATGAAGGGTGGCCGAGAAAAGAGGTAGGAAGGGGCTTCTTCCCCCCAAACTAGAAAGGGATGGGGGTAGATACTCATGGGCTCCAAAGATTTGGGAGAGGCCTCGCTTCCTGCTGTGACCCAGGGATGGGGAAAGACCCCAGGAGTCACAGCTGTGTGGCCTGTCTAGAAGCCTTGCCAAAAATTCCATTACCCAGCAAAACTCAGAAAAAGCAGTGCTACTGCATTCCAAGGGAGCTCAGTGGACCTAGGCAATGGGGGGCCAATGCTGGCCATCCTTTTTTTCTGGGCACCACACAAACTCCTAACTCTGCTGGGAGGGGTACTGGAAGGGAGAAGGGGAGAAGACCCAGAAGGTGACAGAGAATTTCCAACCAGCCCAGTAAGATGTGGACTGGTATTTCTTGTTTGTGGGATTGGTATTTCTTGCACACCTGAGTTTGTCCTGGGCCCTTCACACCCACTTGTAGCCTCTTTGGCCTTATCTTTGGTGTCTATAAAGGACCAGGGATTCTAGCCATCATGTAGTCACCCTGCCCTGACTTTGGGATCAATTTCCAGTCTCTCTCTCTCTCCTTCTGTCTCTCGACTGTTCACATTCAAAACCAGGTGGAAGCTCTCAGTCATAAATTCTAGGAATCACTTGGGACACACGGATAGTTCCTTGTTTCACAGAGTTACACGAAGGAGAGTCATTCAGATTGTCTTCAGAATAAAATGTTACCAGAAAATGTACTTTAAGAATGAAATACTCTGTCATGGCTTAAAGTGACACATCCTTCATCCTTTCCTTGATTCATTTTAGCTTTAGAAAGTACAGCAAACCCCAAAATGCCTTCAAAAGGATCTGTCTTCTATGCATGATCATAGATATCTTAGTTAATAATTCGAATAAGCTTACTTTCCTAGTTCTAATGCTTTGTACCAAAATTTTATACCACCCTCATGTACTGGTGAACTCTGAAGCTTGGAACTAAGAAACGACACTGGACAGCATGAGGTTGAGTATACAGCAGTGTTCTTACATGGGGTCCCTGGACCTGCAGGAGCAGCACCGCCTGGGAACTTCCTGGAAATGCACATTCTTGAGCCCACCCCAGACCCCCTGAATCAGAACCTCTGGGAAGGGGCCCAGCGACCTGTGTTTTCATGAGTCCTCCGGGGGATGCTGTGAACCTCCAAGTATGAGAGCCTTTGGTGTGGGTTCAAGACCCCGAGCTCCTCAGTCAGTCAGACCTGATTTGAATCCCAGATCTTCAGTCTGCTTATCTTGTGCTGCTGGTTTCATCTCTCTTAGCCTGGTTCTCTGATCTGATAAACAGTAATAATCATCCCCATCTCATAGGGTTGTTGGGTGAAGTGAAACAGCACAGCTACACAGAGCCTGGTGTGGGTATTTTGGGGATGCTTTGTGAAAACTAATCACAACCCCAACCCTTCTAAGTTCCAGACCAATATGAATCAAGCAGATGGAGACCAGAGGGGTGGTTTTCTTTATAGCTGATAAAGCTCCTATGATAAAGGATATGACTCAGGTGTGTGGCCATCACTGACCCCTGGAATTCCTAGTGTTGGCTCTGAAAACTCTGGACAATGTCCCTGGTGGGGGTGGGGTGGGGATGGGATGAGTGGGGTGTGCAGAGGAGGCATGTTTACCCTGAATCACTGCCTCGTGCTGTCAAACCTCAGGAGTGTGGACAGAGGCTGCACCCACAGGCCTCACAAAGGTGGTCCTGGCTCCACCCCAGGGGCAGACCCTGCGGCTGCAGGCACAGAGCTGATGCCCACCTGGGAGCTGGCAGATCTATACAAAATGGGACATGCCGGGCCCAACTGGTGCTCTTGACCTCAAGGATCTTGTAGCGTAGGGCTCGGAGCAGGGAGAAGTGAGTGAAGGAATGCAGAAGACAGCCTGAAGGCCCCTCACAGTTTTTCCTCTTGGGGCTTGGATTTCTTGCCCCTCTGTGGAAATAAGAAGGTAGGGGTAAAGCAGTCCCATCACTTGCAGAAATCAGTGCTCAATAAATGCTGTGATCATTATTAAGAACTGATATGATGTTTCCAGGTTGCTACATGGAAAAAACAATGGAAACACTGAATGCTTCCTGGCAGGTAGGAATAGCAATAGTCAGCGCACATGGAGAGCTGCGTGTGGGCCAGGCCTGGGTTAATCAATGTATTAACCCATTAATTCTTACAACCCCACTCTGAGGTAGGTATAATGTTATTCACTTCAGTTCTACCATGAGGAAACTGAGGCACAAGATGCTCAGCCAGTAGCCAAGGATGACCCAGTCAGTGAGTAGGGGAGCCCAGATTCAAGTCCAGGTGGTCTGCCTGCAGGGCTGTGCCCCTAATCACTGTGTGGTACCGCCACTCCACTGGCTGCTGGGGCAAGGCTGGAAATTCTGAAGCATGTATGTGCCTTGCCTTAAAAAAATTGTAAGTTATTAACATCACCCTTTCCAGAACTGCAAAGTTCTTTCAGTTGCGTTAATGCTTAAGTCTACAATTCAGAATTATACAAAGAGAAAAACAATAATGGCATCACAGAAAATGTTCAACAACCTAAAAAGTAAACACAACAACAAAAAACCTTTAGGTAAGAACTAATAAAAAATACTTTTTGGTATTAGAAGTCAGAGCATGAGATGAAGCATATACTACCGAGTTGAATACCACAGGCCTAGTAAGCATCAACCACACTGAAGAATGGTCAGAAACTATCTTATTACAAATATAGCCACAAAAAGAAAGACACACACCTGCCATTTAGAAAAACTCTGAGCATATACTAAGCGTGTGATGAATGTTGATCAACTGCTTGTTCAATAATAACAGTCTTGAGAGGGGCCGGCCCCATGGCCGAGTGGTTAAGTTCGCACACATCGATTTGGCGGCCCAGGGTACACCGGTTTGGATCCTGGGCGTGGACCTAGCACCAGTCATCAAGCCATGCTGCGGCGGCATCCCACAGAGAAGAGCTAGAATGACCTACAACTAGGATATACAACTATGTACTGGGGCTTTGGGGAAGAAAAAAAAAGAAGAAGAAGATCGGCAACAGATCTCAGGGCCAATCTTCCTCACCAAAAAGCATACTAAAAAAAAAAAAGAAAAAAACAGTCCTGAGAAACTATTTTTAAGTCATTCTTTATTTTATCCTAGATGCTCATTATTGGAGGTTTTAGTTCTAAAACCTCTCTTGAATAACGCTCCTGCTAACCTGTCATTTGAGTTGTTTCAGAAACCTTTTTTAGTGAATTCTGTACTGAGCAGGGTCCCCTTAAGAAGTCTATCACTTTGTCATCCGACTTATTAGTAAAGTTGTGACATGTCAGAGGGGCATAAACAATCCCATTCAATTGATAAAGTGTTTTTCTGCAAATACAGAGTCCTTTTGACATTTCAAACCACTTTCATGTTTACTCAAACGCTTTGCTATTTTTCAATGAATGTCTGATGTGCAGGAAATGAAAAACATCTCAGCCAACACATTTAGAAGTTTCTCACATCTAACACCTCTCCATGATTAGTTCTTTGAACGTGTATCTCTTCTGTCTAATCCTGAGAAAATCACAAGTTCTCAAACTACCCCCACTTATTAATGTGCAGTCACCCTCCCCCACTAAATCACTTAAAATCCACCTTCTGCTTGGAATGAAGGGAGAGGCCCCCAAATTTTGCGTTTGGCCTTGGAAATAAAAAGATTTAGATAAAAACGCAAAATAACTGTAGGAGGTGCATGCACATTCACCGCTCATGTCTGTTTTTTTCTCCTCAACTGTTTACAGTGGAGCATTTCAACTTGTTATAAGAAGGTGGGAATGAGAAAGCGAACTAGTCTAGGAACAGACCAGTTTCATTTTTCTGTCAGCATCTCATGACAGGCCAAAGATAAACCTCATAAACTGTGAAAAACGAACAATTCTTGGTTTTGATAACCTAAGCTGGGATGAGGACCAAGGAGTTAATATCTCTGGAAACCAGGAGTTTATCTCACTTGTTTTTCAATGATTAATCCCAAACTTATCCCATTTCGTCAACAAGCCAAAAGGGAAGTTTTATACTCCTGGCTATAGCTCCTCTCTCTGTCTAGGCTTACTGGTGCCAAATGAAGTGGTAATTAACCAAAAGTCCCCTTATTTCTGACGTGCAGAATTGCAAGGCAGCAATACTCCAGAGCAGGGAGAGGCTGGTGGGAAGTGCAAACAGATTTTTAGAGGGGGAGGGGACTCGAGAGAGGAATACGCACAGGATATGGAGGTAATTACACTGGCAAAAGCAACGAGGCAGAAATGAATATGGAATTTGGGGAGTTGGGCAGGACAGTGAAAAGAATGGTCCGGCAAGAGAAGAGCTTCCAATGTAGGAAACCGTCGAGATTACATCAGGTGGAAGGCAGGACTTGAAAACCCAGTGAGAGGAGTTTGGCCATAACGTGGTGGCCGCAGGGAGCTATGGTGTGTTCTAGCACAGGAGAGGCTTACGATCTGAGTGAGTATTAGACTGCACAATGGTGTGTAGGCGACTGGTGGAAGAGACTGGAATCAGGGGGTCGAATTTAGAAACATCTCAATAATTGGGACAAGAGGTTATGAGGGCTGGATTCTTCCATGTTTTTCTTCCTTGATCGAATTATTTCCCTAGTCACCATGAGCAAATATTGCCATAGATGCATAGAACTTGCTCTGCTATTTACTTATTTTATCCTTATCCACTAATAACTTGACTCGTACATTTGCTTAACATAATCGTTTTAGCCTCGCCTTGATCTATAATATCTGTAAAATCATAAACTTGATATATTAGTTGTATATATATATATTTTTTAACCCTCATGAAAACAGGTACATGGCCAGTAAAATAAGAAGTTTGTCTGAGTTGAACTCAAAATCACCTATAACCACCAGTGAAAGCTGCCTTAGTTCGTAAGTTCTTAAGCTAACTGGGGTCACAGATGCCTTTGCTTACGTCCTAAAATCTATACACCTTTTTCCCAGAAAACTGAGTGCAGGTCTGCGTGCACACACAATTTTGTATACTCTTTTGAGTTGTTACTATCCCTTGAGCTGAAACCCCTTTGACTTATCTGAGGCTTATAGAATGTGAACCTCAGCTTCCTGCCAGGCCAGGTCGCTTGGCAAGTCTTCCCGAAGCTCACTGTGGCTTTGGAGGAGTCCTTCCAAGAGCCTGCAACACCCTCTGGGAGAGTCTGACCCCACTCAACTTCTAGAATGTTCTGTGGTGAAAGCCATTCCAAGGGCTCCTCAGATACCCTTGCTGTTTTTGGAGGCTCCCAGCAGACAAGTGCCATGAGGAACCTCTTTCTATGGTGCTGGTCAGCATGGGTCAGAGTGGGCAGGGCGGGCACACCCCTCCTCAGGGCAGAACCTGGCCACGCTGGACCTGACCCAGGGAGAGTGGCTGTGCAGTCCTGTCTGTCCTCTAGCCTGTTGCTGAGAAGAGGGTTTGGTCTCACCCATGGCCTACGATTGCTCTGTCAAATCAATTCAGGAGACTATAAAGATGTGAAAGCTGAACAGCACCAGCAGGGGACTCCTTCTTTTTTAAGGCTCCTTGCCAGATTAAACAAGACTAAATATGAAATGGCTTCATATTCCAAGCATGAACTAATGTTGGGGTTGCGGCTGATAAGTAAAGAACAGCTACACAGGCTCTGACACAGCGACTCTGGAGAGGGCAGCCTTCTCACGGGAGGTGGGGGTGCGGGGATTTATCGGGGCTGTTGGGGAGTGAGCTGTCTGGAAGAGGTTCCTCCCTCATAAAAAACCCAGGCCCCTGCTGACCGATTCTCACGTTAGGAAAACATTGGTAAATCATCAGCATAATCCAAGAATTATTCCCTTCCTCTGCTCAGAGCACGGGGCCCTTCTCTTACCTGTTTCTAATTTTCTTCATGGGTGCTGCTCCTAGTCCACTAATTGAAAGGATTTTTGGCTAGAAGCCCATGACCCTCCCGGCAAAAAACACAAAATCGGAGGGGCTGATATTCTGTGCATCTAAGAGAAGTAAAAGTGGATGGAACAGCCCCTCCGGAGTCCCTGCTGGGTTAGGGTCGGAGCCCCGAGGCACAGGGAGGGGGAACTGGCTGCCTGGACATCTTTCCCCAGCCAAGGAGCCACGGTAAATCACCGGCTTTCAGAATGTCCTCTGGAGAAAATAGGGGTCATTACAAGGCTTTTAAGATCAACTATAATAGACTCCCTACAATTTGTTTTTCTTCTGCTGCTTTTACTGACCCCTCTGGGCCTTCCTCCAATGCCGAGTGTGACATTGCTCAGCATGGCGTGGAGGTAAGAGAAGGGGCTTTGGGGTCGGTCAACAGATTGAATTAAAATACTGCCTTGACGCCTTCGTAACTATGTAGTTTTGGATACGTGGGTTAACTCCCCTAAGCTCCAGTTACTGTGAAATAGAGAGAAATCGAATAACTGCATTACAGAATGGCTATGAGGATTCAATGAGATGATACATGTAAAATGTGTAAGAGAGTGCCTGGCACATGGTAGGCTATCAATCAATGGTAGGCATCAGCATCAGCATCATCACCAACACCACCAATATCTTCCCTAATGACCTGGGTCAGGGTTGAATGAGAAGAGACAAATTCAACTCAACTCAATGCCATTTAGAACGGATTTGCAAATGGCACTTGGGATAGTACGAGTACGTACATCCCCAGTTTCACTCTTCAGCTAGACAATCAGGATATAGGAAAAGCCATAGCTGTAACATTCATTCCTTCATTCAACAAATATTGTACTTACTCTGTTCCAGACACTTTTCTAGAGTGGTAGATAGAAGCAGGGCAGACACAGTCCTTGTCCTTCTGGAGAGTATAGTCACCCATACCACTGGGGCTGTGGGGCTGGGAGTGGGGCTGAAACACAACCTCAGCAAGCACAGTGCAAGATGCCTCAAAGGACACCTGAGTTACTGCTCAGGGTTAGTGTTGCAACCAAATGGCAGGACACAGAAGTCGTCAGCGCCACAGGAACTTTGGGGCTATGCTTTCCCCAAAATGCCCACAGAAAATCCATCAGGTTTTTTGCTGACACCTCCTCAGTGCCAGGCACTGTGCTGGGCCTGGGAATGCTGTGAGATGAGAGCTCATGATGTCGTGGAGGGGAAGACAGACAAGAAAACAGTCATCTACCAAATGGCGAGGCCTGATCCCCAAGGCACCCGCTACTTCACTGTATTTCAGGGCCTGGCAGCATAACCATCCACCAGCTAGATCACCTTGGGAAGTGGGGTATATGATAAACCAACTTCACATGCTCTAATTGTCTATTGCGTTAACAGGATAATCTTAAAAACGAGGAAAGGAAAACCACCTTCCCTACCCAAGAGATGGGACAACAGCTGGAGAGTCAGTACATCTGAATCGTATTCTACTGTCCATATGGCTGGTTCCCCTACCCCTGAACAGCATGGCCCCCCTTGGGATCCATTAGGAATCTGCCCTCCCCTCCTTCTTTCTTCACCAGCCCCCACCCCCCACATTAGCACATAACTTGTGGTCTGGGACTAAGAGGGTTTTGTTTTTTAAACAGTTAAATCTTTCATTGCAGACCAATTAAAATTTAAAGACTCTCTCCTCCCCCACCTCTCCCTCTCTCTCTCTCTCTCTCTCTCTCTCTCTCTCTCACACACACACACACACACACACACACTCTCTCTCTCTCTCATACTCTCACCTCTCTGAGCACAAAGAGCAGACGACAGCCTGGTGCTCACTATTAGAAATAGGATTTGAAAACCCAAATGAGAGAAAACCTACCCTGTCACCTCCAGTTGTTTTTTCCTGCCCAAAGTTCCCTAGATGAGAGATTGTTCTGCCAGGAACCTTGAGTGCCTCCCACCCAAGCATCCCCCTTACCACAGGGTAAAGCCAATCCCCTTGGCCTTCTCAGCTGCCCTTCCCTGGCTGAGAGTGAGGCACACGTGGTCCCCAGGAAGTGGCCTGGACACTCAGTGAGCCACTCCTGTCACATAGCTCTGTCTACCCCACTCCCCAACTACCTCTGGCATACCCGCCAGGCCTTAGAATTTTGGACATTTCCCTATTCTGTCATCATGACTCATTGACAATTTCAGGGGACCTGCCCTGATCCTCAAGGATGAAAGGGCAGGACATTAGGTTACCCCTCTGGCCCCAATCCTATTCTAGATATTCTTTGATCTAAAAATAATAGACTTTAAAATGAGATTAGGTGGAGAGGGTCTAGCCTCTGGATAGGTGTGAAAATGCATTTACATTATACCTGTGCATGTGTGTGTATACTGAAAGTGTGTATTTTAGAGTACACAGTCTGTGTTTGCCTACCCACACTGCAGCCTGTCTGCTTAACTGAATACATATCGACTCGCTTTGCCACAATTTTAACCATCCTTCCTCAAAGTAGAAAGCTCTTCTCAACAGCTTTTCTTCTCAAGATTTATCAGAGCTGAAGATGGCTCCTTCCCAATGCAGTTACGTTGAACACAGACAAGCGTGTGTGTATGTAACATGCATACACACACACAGATACATGCACATACTTTGCCTTTAGAGATCTTGGGTGTCCTATGACTTCTCTCTCCGGAATGCTCAGAGCCAAGGAAGGCATCTCTGGGTATTAATTTGAATGTTAATCTTCCCTGCTAATCTCCCTTTTCCCTGTTGCCTTAATGGGACATCAAACAGTGCTCTCCTTGCAAAGCCACCAGCCTGCACGGGAGGTCCTAGATCGGGCTTCAGGGAGCCCAGTCTGAGAAGAACTGGCCACTCTCCTTCGCTGTCACCCAAGAGAGAGCAGTTATCCTGCAACAAGTTTGGGTGTACACTCCCAGCTTTCTATGGTTCTCAGTGAAGAGATGATAACTTCATTGTTCTCCTGGGTAAAGTTTATACTAGGAAAGACAGAGATTAAAAGGCAAAAACAAGATCAATTCTTTGTGATGGGAAAAAATCATCTCTGGCAGGATATGAATAGAAAAAACTCTGGGTCCCATGGAGAAGGGGGTCTTTAGACTCCTGTGAAACAAGGACAACGACTCCTGTGGTGACTCATCTTTGAGTCAGCCTAATCTGTGGCAATGGAGCTGGGAGTTGGGGAGCAGGTACTAACTAAGGAAAGGATGAGGACATAGAGAATGGGGCCTGGTTTCCCTGGCCACGCAGAGGAGCAGAAAGGCCTGGAGAAGAGGCCATAATAAGAGCTAGAACTGCCATTGGAAGGAGCCAGAGAAATCCACACAGCTTTGGTCACGGCCAGGTCCACCTCTTTACTGAGGAAGAGGGGCTCCCAGCTCAGCTACTGACTTCTCCTGTAAGTCTGGACAAGCCACTTGGTCTCACCATCCCCTTTTCAGAAAGAAATCTCCCTGCCCTTCCTTTGCTCCACAGATAAATTATTCCAAAAGCAATAATAGCAAACATTCACCATGCCCTTATCTGCCAGGTGCCACAGCCATCACTTTAATACATTTTCTCACGTGACCCTTGCACCACCTCCCATGTATGTGCTGCTATTATTTGCATTTCACCAACAAGGATGCTGAAGTTCAGAGATGAGGTAACTTGTTTGAGGTCACACCGCTGGTAAGTGGTCGAGCTGGGATTTGAACAAAGGCAGCTCCACCTTTCTGCAGCCAAGGTAACATTTCAGTATGGGCAAAAATTACCCTCTTTTTAGAAGAAACCAGGAAAGGTAAATTGAGAGAGAGAGATCGGCTTGGAACACAAAGCAAGCATGAAAAGTCCTCAAAAGGTATCAAAACCAGAAAATTGTCTTCCTCCTCTTCAAACTTCGATGCTATATCCATGTCCTCCCCCGCAGCTTTGGAGACCCACAGCCCGCTAATTCACTTTCCAGATCCCTTGTAGCTGTGTCTCTGGGTGATCGTAACTTGGTTGAGTCAGCCGACAAGGTCTGTAAGACTCTCGGAAAGATATCGTTAGTTAGAAATGATGCCAAGTGTCACATGGGGAGCCCGTCTGCAAACAGTCTCCTCCCTCCGTCCCTAAGAGCAAGCACTCTGTGTAGCTACCAGCTCCTCTCCGTGTCACCTTTCTGTGCCAGGCTCCTCCAGCCCACTTGGCTATCCGAGCTGATGAAGAACAAACCAACAGTAACACGGAGGTAATATTTGGTCTGCTGCTGTCTTTGAGGGCAGCCAACCTTCCTGAAAGGTGCTTAGGATCCAGACGGTGGTAGCTAACTGATGCTGCATCCTAGCATCACACAAGTCACCGAAACAAGTTCAACAAACACTGGTTGAGCACTTACTTCAGCTCAGATAGCAGACATGATAAAGGATAGTGTCTATCCCTCCCCAGGTTACAAATGTAGAGCAGGAAAAGACCAGTGAAGAAATGCCACAGTATAGGCTATAATTAAATACCTGCGAAATGAGCATTATTTTCATTATGGCTAGGACATATTTTGAACTATTAATTTGTATTTATTTTTCATCTACTTTTTTCTTTCCTGTCCTCTTTTCTCAAACAAGTAGCCAATCAGCCTTGCCTTCATTGCCTCAAAGAAGGTACAACGCAGAGAGAAAGGAGTCGCTTGTAAGACTCCCTGGCTTTGATATTCCAAAAGCTGATGCCCAGAGCTGAACCGATGGGTTTATGGAGGAGGAAGGAGGCAAAAGAGGAATTGGAGGATGCAGCAAAGTGAACTGGAGAAATTCAAGGTACACAGAGGCTTTCTCCCAGAATAGAAGGAAAGATCCCTGGGCGGGGGGCAGATTGCAGGGGGAGAACAAGAATAAGACAGACTGAGGCTGGGATGGTTGGGTGCCTGGGCACAGGGGACTTAGCCTCACGAGTCTTAACTGAGCAATAGCCCAAAAAGCAATGGCTGTGTGGTATGTCTAGGCAAAGGGCCACAGATGACTCTGCAAAAAAGTTCTCAGGTCCCCTATTTGACCACAGAGAGCTGCTAGCCCTAACGTTGTCATGTGGAGGGGATAAGGGTGATCCCAGACTAACTTACTTGGTTTCAGCCTTCCTTTGACACCTCACAAGTCCCTAGGACTGTGGCCCAGACTGAGGGTGGAACACAAGCAATTCCTTCCACTGTTTCCTGGTGGCCTGAGGGCCAGACACAATACAAGGTGCCCTTTACTAGGCAACCTGTATTTTCATTTGCTAAATCTTGCAACCCTAGATGGGGCTTGAAGTTGAAACTGAGTTGACAAAAATGATGTGGATTAAAATTCATACCAAGTTTGTAGAACTGAATTTGTGGACTGAGATTTATACCCATTCGAACAGAATGCCTTTTATTTTTAGAGTGCTTTCCAGTTTATGAAGCCCTTTCACATATACTATATCATTTGATTCTCCCAATAACCTGATGAGATGAGAAACGTGGGTCTAATTATTTACAGAAGAAGAAACACAGCTCAGGGTAGCGAAGCCTGCTGAAGACTCTCATCCACGTGGGCCCAAGCTGTAAGCAACAGCCAGACCAGCTCTGCTCTGCACCCTGCGCTACTTCTGAGGCCCAGCCCAGCCCAGGTTCCAGCATTCCAGAAAGGACACTACTGAATTCAGGTCCAAAATGTCTCTCACAAGCTTTTGTGAAGATGAAGTTTTAGGGGTGTCTGATTCCAGATGACCTGTCCCCTGTTTGCAGCAGATCCAGAACCAGGAAATGATTTTACATGGTGAGGTGACCACAGCGGAGTCCCCACTGCCCGTGGGTTCCAAGACGACATGACTTGTAACAGGTCTAGCTACTAATCCTTTCCTTCATCATTTCTAGGCCAGGCAACACCCACCTACAAATAAGATGGCTTGACTGCTCCCCGCTCAGTGAGGATGGTGTGGATGGTGATTTATGGAGAAGAGAGCTGTGCAAAGGACGAGGCCAGACTTTTGGGATGCCTTACAGACCCACGAAGAGACAAGGCTGAGGAATGCACTGTCCAGCACACTCAAGACAGCCATTGCCTAGGGGGAGGGACCTCCTCTGTCAGAGTGCAGGGTTTTACACATCCTAAAAGCTTTACTTATGGACATCAGGTCAAAGGGAAGGGAAAAAACTCAACCAGACTTGAAAAGTTACCTGGTGCTGCTGTCAGCAAATGGGCCACAGCTGGTTTTGCCATTACAAAAGCTGGTGGTGTTTTTTTTTAAAGTATGTCGTAGGAAATAAAGAATATGATCCTGGGGAAGCCCCATATATATACCACTGCCCACTTTGATAAAAATGTCATTTTTCACTCTATGTAGAGGACTTCAAGGACAGGGAAATATTCTTTTTTTAAAAAGTGTTGGAAGATAGGAGCCAGTTTTCTTGTCATTTTTTATTCTTTATACCTTGATATGTCATAAATATCATCTATTATCCACCAAATAGTTAATACAAACAAGAATAACTCTTGGTGGTGGACATTTTTGGGATGTGGGAAAGGGCATTTTCTAACTGGGAAAGAAGACAAGGATTTTGATGAACGCCAAAACATTCAGTACAAATGTCTATTTTGTAACATTTCCAAAGCAAAATGACAGAAGCTCTGTGGACCTGTGATAACTGGATCTGAGTATTTCTTTCAAGGATCTCACTGACTGGCAGCCATCAACTTGGCCTGTCCTCTAAGGAGCCACCTCCAAGGAATGGGCCGGCCTGTGTCAGCATCAGGACTCTCAGCCATGTATCTGGGCAGGAGTGTCCCCCTCAGAGCATG